>NC_031498.1:25101181-25110506 GCF_000237925.1 Schistosoma mansoni | reverse complement strand
CAAACAACAAAGAGACTTGTGGTGGCGGAGTAGCTACGTTTGTAAACGTTAACTGGTGTCGATCTACTTTTGCCTGTTTCAAGTTTTCAAATGACTTTATTGACTGTCTAACTTTAAGGTGCCGTCCAAAACACCTGAATAAATACAAATATATTTATGTTACCAATATCTACATGACTCCAGACTGCACATCATCTGCGCTATCTGGCTTCGCTGATAAATTTACTGAATTCGCCGTTACTGCCTTCAGTGATTCACTTTCAATTGTATGTGGTGATTTCAATTCATGTGACTGTAGCTTCCTTACATCACTAGGTCACCTAAATCTAGTAGATTTTCCTACTCGTTTGAATGCTCATCTAGACTTGGTTTTCATTATTGATGTGGGTACCTATGTGACTCGCAAACGTGCTCCATTGTCTAGCTCGGATCACTGTATAATTCGTGTTCTACCTAAAGTATATGGTAAACATGGAAAGAGTACACACATACACCATACCAAAAAAGTAATATACAGGAATTACTCAGAAGAAAATTTACAAAATCTAAAAAGCATGTTTCGTACGACCAACTGGGAATTATTTACAGATGACTCAATAGAAAACACAACTGATGTTATCACCTGTTATCTTAAGTTCTGTTTTGATATTTGCTGTCCTACCGAAACCTTCTTTTTAAGTTTTGATCGACTTACATCTCCACAACTAAAACGACTACGGAGGGTAAAAGAAAGGATGTACAAGGAGAAAAATACTACTGAAGTTCGTAAGTTAAATGGTCAAATAAACCAAGAGATTAGACGTCTCAACTCTGTGTTTACTCAAAAACTCCTATCTTGTAAAAGCTCTCCAAGTATGTGGAAACTCTTTAAAGAAATTACAGGGAACAGGAAGACTAGAAGCGATAACCATCTGAATGCTTGTGACTTAAATAAGTCCTTTATACGTCGGTCATCTGACATCATGCTCCCTATATCCAAGGGTCTGAAGAATAATTGTGATTCCAGTTTCACTGAAAATGATGTCCGAAAATGTCTCCAGTCACTTAATTCATCTTAATGTTTAGGACCTGGTGGTATCCCAAACCTCCTTTTTAAAAAACGTGCTGATGTTTTATGTTATCCATTAACGAATATCTTTAACAGATCTTTCTCAACTAATGTCTTACCGAAAATGTGGAGAAAGATAAAGATAATACCTATACCAAAGAAAGCTTCTGGTGATAAAAGTGCGAAACTTAGACCCATTGCAATAACTTCACCTTTCCTTAAAATAATGGAAAAATTATTGATACAACCACTTCAACCTGCAATAAAGGAGCACTGTGATCCATATCAGTTTGCTTACAAATGCAAAAGAAGCACATTAGATTCCGTTGCTGTTCTGCATCACAATATAGTGTTCGGGTTGGAAAAGGGTAAGAAGTATGTTAGATGCGCTTTCCTGGACTTTACTTCTGCTTTTGATTCTATTCCAAGACACCTCTTACTTAACAAGCTGATCAGCGTCGACACTGACAGCTGGATAACCAATTGGCTATGTTCCTACCTTTGTGGAAGAGAACAGTACACTGTATTTGAAGGAAAGTGTTCAACATCTCTACTGTCTACTGTAGGTGTGCCACAAGGAGCTGTTCTTTCACCTCTGCTCTTCTCTTTCTTTTTGCATGATCTGCCATCTTCCACAGAAAACACTTTTGTAAAATATGCGGACGACCTCACTACATGTATGCCGATTTCTACCTCCTTACATCCCATAGAAATGAATGAGTTTTTATCTCGTATTGAAAGATGGTCTGTTGGTAATGGTATCTTACTCAATCCATCTAAATGTGAAGCTGTTAATCTTAGCTTGAGACATGGACAGAACCTACACTCTATTTTGGGATCACATAATGCTTGTGCCATTGGAGACTCCTTAATAAACACAGTGTCGAAGGTCAAATATCTTGGTGTCATTTTTTCCTCTGATCTTTCTTGGTCTTCTCATGTTTTACTGTTATCGAAAAAAGTTTACCGTTTGACTTATTACATAAAGAGACTGCATGCTTTTGGGATTACTCGCCATTTACTCTTACAATTTGTAAATTCCTGCATATTACCTATTATTCTATATTGTTCTCCATTATTCTTTCCTGGGCTTTTGAGAAAAGACTTTGCTGTTTCGCGTAGAGTGCTGAAAGCAGTTTGCAAGGTATGTGGTGAATCTTTTGAAGTCATTATTAATATGCTTGTGGATAGACATCTAAAGTCTTGTAAACTCCTAGCAGGTGTTATCTTATCAGATACTAACCATCCGCTTCATCCATATCTTTCTCCTTGTATATCTTCTGGTAGAACGAGACGTAAATACATTAAAATCCATACACGCAAGCAAGTCTATAGAAGTTCTGTATTACCTTACTTAGCAAATTTACCTTGTGACGAACAGGCTGTTAGAGTTGACCTAGTAAATAACCTGTCTTCTTAAGAATGTTTCAAATTTGATAATTTGTATAAACTCAGTTTTTCTTAAACCTTTTTCATTCCTTTTCTGTTTTTTTTTGTTTGTTTTTTTGGTTTTTTTTGTTGTTTTTTTGTTTTTTTTTGTTTTTTTTAAAAAAACTTGTCGAAATAACTCGTGCTAAGAATTCTATATTGTACCAGATTATAATATTGAATAAAGCCATTAATAATAATAATAATAATAATAATAATAATAATAATATCAAAATGAATTCACTTAGACTACTAATCTTTTATATCATTTTAAAGCAAATCTGTTGATTTGAATTATCCTTTCTGGTTAGCGTTTTTTTTAGTGTGTTAGTTTTCTACGAGATGGGATAGCTCACCCCATCATCAACCCTCCTTCTTTACCCGGGCTTGCGATCGTCAGTAACTCTTGAAGATCTATAGACGGAATTACTTTGTTAATATACACAATAATGTTTACATTGAATGTTTGTATTATTGTAGTAAGATCAACAATAGTCAACCGTTTTTCTTTAACTGATAAAATCTATATAAATATTCCTCTTGATATCTTTTGATATATATTTCTATGGTGTAGATCAAATGAATCTTATCTACCGGTAGTATACATTTTATATTCTATCTAGTTGATAATCTACCATCTGGTTAATAATACTAAGTAAGTCTAGAATAAAACTAAGTTTGAATTGTGTGTGTAATGATCTACTGTGTTATTGTTTGAAGTATAGTTCATCGAACTTATAGATCTAATGAGCCTATCTAAAGTAAATAGCAAATTATATATACAGTTAAAAGAGACATTTTAAGTCTGGAAAGTTATAACTGGAAAAGATGTATACTTTCATCAACAGCTATAAAAGTATTAAATTATTAACAGTTTTCTTAGTTTTCAATAGTTGAGATCATGAGTCAATTGAAGCTAGACAAGCATGGAAAACCTGAAAGCACTAGACGGCCGTTCCATCCTATTGTGGGACTCCTCAGCAGTGCGCATCTACGATCCCACGTCGCGAGATTCCAACCCAGCGCAAGCGCCCAACCTCTAGAGCACTAAGCCGGCCGACATCCAACAATGTTAATTTCCAACTTCAACCGATCCACAAAATTGAGCAACACATCCACCATTGCCTTAAGTGTCTTAACATCTGACAACAGACCTGGTTGAATTTCACTGGTCACTGCTTCTCACTAGAACTCCAGGAAATACCTCTTCTTAGTTTGTTATACAATAATTACGTCATTTAATTGATATTCTGGATATTCCACAAATGTTATTAACTGATGAAAATTTCTTTCAAATATATGTTCACTACTATTGGACATGAACTACACAGCTCAGTTTGTGGTAATCTACCATTTCAAACCCGACCTCTATGTAAACAAGTATCATGTTCAATTCATTATTCTCCCATGATATTAGCACTCCGAATAATTATTAACTTCTTCTCCTTCTCCTACTTGATACACAGTTATCATCAGCTTTTATTTTATAGACCATTACCTTTCATTACTCACAAAACTATCATATAATGTAGGCTCTTAATAGTTTAATGACATGTTGGAAACTGTTAGTGTTCGTTTTAATGATAAACCAGTAATCAAACAATAAAGAATCCTTGAAAACCTGTAAGCACTGAACGGTCGTTTCGTTCTAGTATGGGACTCTTCAGCAGTGCTCATCCACGGTTCCAAACACGAGACTCTAACACAGGACCGTCGGCCCCTCACGCGAACGTCTGACCTATAGACCCCTGGACCGGCATAAAACGGTGGACGGTCGCGCAATTTCGTAGATTGGTTGAAGTTAGACGTTAACATTGGCTCAGTGATCTAGCGGTTAAACATACGCGCGAGAGACCGAAGGTCCTAGGTTCGAGTCCCACGTGCAAGATCGTGGACGCTTACCGTTGAGGAGTCGCATAATAGGAAGAAATGGCCATTCATTGATTTTGGGTTTTCAATGGTGAATTAACTTACATCGACTAATGAATTCAACTACTGACATTACTACAAACTCCACAAACCCTCATTCTGATAAAAAACAATCAGTTGTTCCTCCATAATATCCAAGATATTTTGGAATAAATTAAATAGATTGTAATATATGTCATTGTGTTGCCTGTAATAGTTATATGATCATACAAAATGCCCTGTGACTTTGACATTAAGTTACTTACTTAAATTCAACAGATATTATGGCATGAAATGTATGTAACAAAAGTACCAATAAGCTCAAAAGTGGATAATAATAATGATAATTGTATTATGACAGTCATCATATACTAACCACTGCTCATTTCATTGTTTTTGGGAATCATTCTATTCATAATTTAAAAGTAATAACTAATGAATAGTTGAATTAATTGTCATAAAAGTATAATGTTCATTAACGTTTACTGTTATGTCTTGTGGCCTGGATTCCCTGTTAATGTATAACATGATAATACCGTCAATAAGACAACAGTGGATTATCGATCGGACCAATGAAATACGGAACCCATACGAGCAGTCTAAAGTACTTATCGGTCCTGCTTCCCGCCTAGACCAGCCAGTTAAGTCCACAACACCGATAACAGCCTCTACGGTATGAATCATTATATTTCAAGCATATTGGGTTTATTTACCAAACAGACAGACCAAATCGTACCATAAAATAGGAAACAATATTTGTACAAGATTTAGCCAAATGTGGCTGTGAATAGGAGGAACAGTAACTAATAGACTGGGGATAACTCAAGAATGGTAAATTGTATAATAATAGTCTATAGGTCAAAATAAAGCTTATAATAAGAGGAACACGAATATGGATACTTTAGTTACTTAATTATATAATAGGAAATATATATCACATTGGTCCATAAATAGTCCTCAAAGTTACCATTCATAAATCTCCATGGGATATAACAATAGTGAAGATTTACATTTTTATATTGGTAATATTTAAGATTGTAGTTAGTCAATCTCTGAGAGAATACCCCCATATTGACTCTTAATTAATAGTAAGTAAGTACCTGCAATAAGCAGCTTAGTAGATAAGACTTTTGAGTCTGATATGATTAATAAACAGTTCAATTTATCACTGTGATCATCAACTCTAGTGTGCACATAAAACGAGAAGAAAAATCCATAATGGAATATCACATAGAACTTGGTTTTTACTGTTAGACAATTCAGTTTCAAACTTTTCAGAAACAATTGACAAGAGATTTCGTTTAGTTTATTGTAAAGAGGAAGTAATATCTGAATCTGTTAGCTTGAAGAATCCATAATTCTGAACTAATGAACAAACTCTTACGGGTTTGTTTCGTCTGCTGAGGAATCCCACAATAGAACGAAATGGCAATCCAGTGCTTCCAGGTTTTCCAATGCGGTCTAGCTTCAATCGACTCAAGAATTCAAGCATTGAATTTACTATAACATCCACAAAACCCCTTCTGATAACAATCAACATATGCTCAATAGTGACTAGCTTCAAGAGGTATTTACTGGAGTTCTAGTGATAAGCAGTGACCAGTGGAGTTCAATCAAGTCTGTTGGGGATAGTTACTCACTGAAAACAATGGTGGATGTATCGCTCAATTTCGTGGATCAGTTGAAGTTAGACATTAACACCGTTAGATGCTGGCTGACTCAGTGGTCTAGCAGTTAAGCGTTCGCGCGCGAGACGGGATTGCGTATGCTCACTGTTGAGGAGTTTCACAATAGGACGAAATGGCCATCCAGAGCTTCCAGGTTTTTCGTGATGTTCTACCTTCAATTGACCCATGAATCCAACTACAAATTTATACATTCAATATACTTTTATATTCAATCAAAATTCACTTATTTTCATTACATTCAACCAATCAAATAGTTACAAGAGATAGATTATGACAAAAAACATCATTCTCTCAAATAACACAAACGATGCTCATTTGGTGATATTCAACGCTTGTTTTCTTTCAAACTTTCTTTGAATAACCTTAAATCTTTGTATTTATACTTAAGGTGGTTGAAAGACTAAAGTTTTGACATTTTTTTCTGATGAAAATAACAACAATGTTTCACATTCTTAAATATTCATTTCCGTCGTGGGCAGAACGATACTTTGTATTGTATCATACATATTTGAAGGAAATGAGCTTTATCAAAGTAACATTAAAAAGTGTTTTTTTACAACACAAAAAAACTATTACAATTTATAATCATGTTAGTAGAAAATGAAATAGTAAAGACGACAAAGTAAACCTGACGTCATTTTCAGATTGATTCAAAGATTTAGTGTCTTATAAGTTTCGTCACAGACTGATCATCTTAGCATAGGATTCAGTGGTAAGCATTTACGACTCCATTCGAGATCCAACTCATGACCTTCGATCTCTCGTCAAACGCTTAAGCAGTAGATTACTTAGCTGTCACCTGAGGGTGTACGTGCTAAACTTCAATAATTTGGTGATATCGGGTTACACTCTCTCATGGTCTGCGGTTGATAATTGTTTCACGCTCGATATGGTTATATGAAGGAGCAAAAAAATATCGAATGACATAATAATTATATCTAAAGCTTAAAATAATGTTTGTTGTCATTAGATTAGATCGACAGTTCCAAGTATATGGGGTGAATGCAGAAATATCTTGACGATATCACCTGAGGTATGGGATTTAAACATTTGGTGTCGCTGCCAATCAGGAGGAGGAAGGATGCTGTTCTGTGGACGCCGTTGCAGGTCTGGAGTTGAGGTGCTAGTTGGGGCAGTCTGGTGCGGAGAGGTGGCGTCGAGTGGAGTGTTCTGGCGGGTCGGCGTTGGCTGTAGTGGGTGCTGTCGACGGAGAGGAGCAGTGGGACGTGTGGCTGCTGGGCGGACATCGGATGTAGATGGCTCAGCAGGCCGGTGGAGTACGGGTGTTGAACGTCCCAGGTGCCGGGTAGATGCAAATGTTGGTGCCCCGGCAGGTCGACGGAGCTATGGAGGTCAGCGCGCAACAGACTCGACATTCTGACGGAGAGTTTGGCACAGACTGCAGTGAAAGAAGACAGTGGCATGGCGAGCAGAACCACCGCATGAACGAATGCTTTTAAAGGGGGGACGAGTGTGGTGTGGTCTACTTATATCCATATAAGTAGTATATGGTGTTAGTCAGTCATAGAATGTATTTTGGCAAAAGACCAATGAGGAAAGAATTGAAATGAAGCGCAAGCGGTAGGAAAATGCATGAACAATGGAATTAGAAAAGAAACAATGAAGATCGAGACAATTGGTTGTTAATTTGCAAATTAACTGTTCATTGCATGGTTATCAGAATTTAGTCAGATAGTCTGTAATGTCTGCTTAAAGACATTCGATTGTCCACGGTCGTGTTCTGTTCACTATATTTTCAAATATTTATAGCTCAGTATAAGGGATATTTTAGATGTCAGCTTAATTGTGGCACTTTCGTGACACCATCGTCGAGACACTTTACTAAGAACGGAATTGTTAGAAGTTCTTCATATCTGATTAGTAGCTTTTTATATTGACTTAGATCTTCCTTAACTTCACCTGTGGACTGTCCTCACAGTTTTCATATTAGTTTTGATCATTTCCATCTCTGAGTTTAGAGTCGTTTGTTCTTTCACTCATTCACTGATATTCTGAGTAAATTAGGCTGCAGTAGCAGTCTTACGATTAGTTTTGATAACGGGTGAACCCCGTAAAGCCTTTTCATCTGACAGACAAAGTTATCGTCATAGTAGCAATTTGTTTATTTTTTTATATTAATAGAATCGCTATCATACCTACGTAAACGTATATATTTGTACGTCTATTACAGCCTACGCATATTTCTGTCTGACTCAAAATTTGATCGCTTTAGTATGGTTCGATGTACTATTCTTTTTCCTACATATATATATTTGTTAGCATCATAAAAACAGACTGTACGTTGATTCGCTGCGCCTTTATTCGGTATGACCATTTACCTCTACATTCGCTTGCAATGATTCGTTGACCTTTTCGCTTCAAATCCGCTTAATGTGTTTGTAATTCTGTGGTCTGCGTGATCAGTTAATAAACTATAATCTCAGCTTTTTATCGCCTTCTGAATCCAACCCCGTGGGGTAACCATAATAACGGTTATCAGGGTTAACGTTCAACGAAGCTACGCGCATTAGACGATAAGTATATTGAGTGATATGTGACGAGAGTCTGAGGCCTCTAAATGTTCTCTGGATTTCTTTGTACTTCTTTTGTCTAAAAGCTGAATGTTTTCCAAATTAGACTCTTTTCAATAGTTGTGGACACTCATTGACATTAGTAAAATGGTCTCATGGCGTTTATCAGATAACTGGTGTTCACACGGACAGATGAAGTAGGTGGATGCTTTATCCTATTTAGTGCTTCTCATCAATAATGCTTGGTTGATTTCAGTTTGTTGTTGTGTCTTTTGTCCTTCATAATATTGAATGTATAGATTTCATTACTGATTTGTATTTTTTTTTAAATATGATCTACGATCTTAAGCAGTGATATATCATAAATAGTAGTGAAAGCCAGGATGCACATCGCCCCTTGAAATGCTCGTGGTTCAATGGATATGTAGGAAAAATCCTCACAGGATGCACACATACCAAGATAGACCGAACGATTCCGGTCCTAAACATCAATGGGAGGATGAAAACAACTAATCCAGACTGTTCTCTCGTACATTATATTTATTAGCAACAATTTTTTTTCATTTCTTTAGTCTCATTACGTTTATCTGAACTGTCACTCCAGCTTTATGGTTCATATTCACATATCATCAATTTCATTTTATAGATAATTCAGATTTGTATATATTATGGGTTGTAAGTAGCTGATGAAATAAAACGAATCCTTGTTATTCTGCTTAATT
>NC_031498.1:25037912-25100981 GCF_000237925.1 Schistosoma mansoni | reverse complement strand
TCTCCTGTCCCGCTGTCAACGCCTTCTCTTAGTCAATAAAGTTGACGTATAGTGATGAGTTCCACTCAACTGATTGTTCAACGATGATCCGTAGTGTCGCAATCTGGTCTGTGCACGACCGATCCTTACGGAATCCAGCTCGCGCGCGAGACTGATAGGTTCTGGGTTCGAATCTCGTGAGGCGGGATCGTGGATGCGCACGGTTGAGGAGTCCCATACTAGGATGAGTTGGCGGTCAAATGCTTCCAGGTTTTTCATAGTGGTCTAGCTTCAACTGACTCATGATTTGAACTATATATAATATTACTAATTTATGATTTACCTTTATAAAGAACAAATAATTCTACATCCATACATTATATTCATTTTAGATTGTCAATCATAAAGAAAATTTACATTACATTGACCCTATTTAGTTAAATTTATAAAAGTATCATAATCTAATTGAATTACGCTTCATAAAATACAATAGTATATATTTAAGTTAAAGGCTGATAACATTCTATATGAGTTCATGTAGTTCTGTCTATGAAATTTAAATTCAATTAATTAACTCAGCAACTAGACTGGAAATGGAGGGGGAGGGGCAAGAGGAGACAAGGATAATAATGATAATAAATAATATGGAAACAGTTTGAGACCTAATCACTCTGGATAATAAGCTAATATTACCAGGGTAGGTTTAAGGTGAGAACAAATTTTTTTTGATTACACAAAGGGGATTTGAATTTTCGTTCGTATGGCTAAGGCTATTCAAAACCATGTTGTTCTCACCTTAAACCTACTCTGGTAATATAAGCTTATTATTCTTATATCATGAGTCAATCGAAGCTAGACTACCATGGAAAACCTGAAAGCACTGGACGGCCGTTTCGTCCTAGACTGATAGGTCCTGAGTTCGAATGTCGCGAGGCATGGACATTTTTCTCATAGATATCAGTATCAAAATCTATTCACTTTGATGAACCCTAACCCAAACAGAATTTATCTGAATTCTCTACCTAACGTACCGAATCGATTGTGAAATATGTTGAATGTATATCATATAGACTTTTATAATATATAAAAAGCACTGAACATTCCAGAGGGGTAAACAATGAGTGAAGTAAATTTTACTTATATACATTATAGTCACCTCTTTGGAAATTAATTAAATATTAACCGATAGATCACTGAGCCGGCATCCGATGGTGTTGATGTCTAACTCCAACCAATCCTTGAAGTTGAGCAACCGTTCACCAATTGTCTGCAGTGAGTTCCTATCTCACAACAGACGTGGTTTGAACCCCACTGGTCACTGCTTCTCACTAGAACTCCTGAATTTACTTCTTTGGCTCGAGACTGGTAGGTCCTGGGTTCGAATCTCGTGAGGCGAGGTCGTGGATGCGCACTGCTGAGAGGCCCCACAATTAAATACTAATTTTTTTGGCCTCAAAATGACCTACAAAATGTACCATTTAAATCAACGTTTTGACCATTACCCATAAACTAGTAACTGCCATAAGTTAGGTGGTGATCAGCTCAAATGTTTTTGTCGCCTGTTTACCAACTGTGTAAACATTGTGATTCAATTACATGTTTTGTATTTGTTTGAATTGAATAACTGTGAATGTGAATGTTAGGTTATTACGCTCTATTATGATAAAGGTAACAAATTATTGCTGTATCAATAACTATAAAACTCAAATAGAAACACTATAGTTCTCGGTATATTAACGTTTTATTCTACCCTTTAACAAATCGATAGATATACTAAAACCCAAGTACCTTATATATATGAAAGATAAAAAAAAAGTGTTGTGAACAGAGTGACAAAGAAGCCATGACAAGCAACGGAAACTATTTTCAAGGACGTTAGTCCATTTATTTTGAAGCTTATAAAATAATACCATTTAATTTTATTCCTTAGTTTTATTCTACAAACCGTATCCTTTCTTTTGATGTATAATTTACTGCGATTTATCTGAGTAAATAAGGAAAGGAAATTGGCTAAGTAACATCCCAAAAAAAGTAGCTTCCCCTTTTATGTCATGGATTCTTCATCTCTCTGTTTACATCAAAAAGTTTTAACAACTGAACTGATAGGAAACATGAATAATTGAATATGGGTAGCAGATACTGGCTGTTAAGAGACATTTGTAAAATATTCTTTGAATAATTATAATTTGGATGCATATTATAAATATATATATATATATATATATATATGTTACGTCTGGCCGATTTTCAACGCTATATTCGCTTCCCTAAGCTAGTTCCGTACCCCCGAGCTAGAACTATACACCGCGACTTGAAGACCAGAGAAAAGGCACAAAGTGTGTGGGAAGCACTTTACTACAGGGTTCATTTATGTACAGAAGATATAGGGATTTTATAGTAATTTAAGAGTCTTTGAGTTTTCACTGAAAGTTCTAGAATACTGCTAAACATAGTAGCAGTGTATTAATCAGCCAATCAGGATCTCCACATGTGACTTTTCCATTATCGTTATTTTAGTAACATAACTTCACATAACTTCTAATTAATCGCTGATTGGTTGAAATGCTCCTTGATGACCCATGAGCTTGTCATGTCGCTTGCAAGAAAATTACAGGGTCATCCCAACAATATATATATATATATCTGATGTGGTCCGGTGAGATCCATGTGGCTTTATGTATGCGTTCAAGTGGGAATATTGTGCCGTCCATAATCAATTTGGTGAATGCACATAGATTTGCAAATCTCTCCCCATTTTCATTGGTGGGTGAATAACACTGGATAACATTCATTGTGATTGTCTCCTTCTTTGTTTAGAATGATGCTTTGGTTATCCTGGATCCATGAGATTCCCATCCTACAAGTGCATTTCATGCTTCTCTGGACAGCATGAAATAAACTCCCTGAGTGTGTGGAGCATTTTCCTCTTCGTGACCGGAGTACAGCAGTATCTCTCCTGTACCTAGCCTTTGTTGTCCAGCTTGTGTCCAATGGGTTTCATTAATTCCGAGTACTGCCAATTTGTATCGCCTCATTTCCATTGCTATTTGACTAGTTTTTCCAGTCTCTCACATTGTTTGGACGTTCCATGTACCTATAAAAATTGTTGCTTTGTTTGTTAGAAGGGGTATCAGCCTCGACTTGACTTCCGAGGAATCTCTGTTTTATCCTGAGACGTCATGATTATTTCTCCAACTTGTAGGACAGAGTTTAAATGGTTTAATTTGTTTAATTTGGTTGAAGTTTATTACCATTATTATATAATACAATACAATATTATCGTCTAGTTTAAGAACAAAAAAAAGCATTTTTATGTATCAAAATCAAATCACATTGTAAGATAGAATGAATTATATTATCTACCAACTTGATTATTACATGTCCTAATAAGGAATTGAATTTGGAGAGAAGGATTGAATAAAAAAATAGAAGGTTCCAAACAAAGACAATTCATGAAGTCACTAACTCAATTGAATATAGACAAATTATTCTTTTTACTGGGTTATTATTAAAAAAAAATTCAATCATTCATTATCTAGTTTATGAGTAGTTATCACTAAGGGGGAACAATCTATTTTTTCTTTTCAATTGTTACACTGATTAACTCCATAAATAATTTTTTTTTCTTTTTTTTTATTAATTCACATTTTTGGGGGGGAGGGGGCGATTAATTAAATAGTAGGGTTGTTGAATAGTTAAAGGGACCACTAAGGGGAAACGATTTTTGTTTCTTTTCAATTGTTACACTGAATAACTTCATAAATAACTTTTTTTCTTTTTTTTATAAATTCACATTTTTTTGGGGGGGAAGGGGGCGATTAATTAAATAGTAGGGTTGTTCAATAGTTAAAGGACGTGAATAGTAATAAATTTACATTATTCTATGGATGATTTCTATTTATGATACATGGTTACTATTTACAAAATATGTATCTATATACATATAATTTTGTTACTTAATCAATCATATCAGAACTTTATATTGGATTAATTTTTATATATTTGCAGACTATAACGAATAACCATAAAATTTAATTTAAAATATATGTAATACATTTATTTCTACAGATAAATGATACTTTGTCAAAGGGGGGTTTTGTGGAGATTTAAGTAATTTTATATAGTAGAGATCAAGAGTCAATTATAGCTAGATCACCATGGAAACCTGGAGGCATTGGACGGGATCGTGTATGCGCACTACTGAGGAGTCACACAATAAAAATGAAACGGACGTCAAGTGTTTCCAGGTTTTTCATGGTGGTCTAGCTTCAATTGATTAATGATCTCAACTATATAAAATTACTAAAATCTCTACAAAACCCACTTCTGACAATGATCATATGCTCATTAGTGACTGGCTCCATGATGTATTTCCTAGAGTTCTTGTGAGAAGCAGTAACCAGTGGACTTCAACCAAGTCTATTGTGAGATATCACCTCACTGAAGACAATTGGTGAATGGTTGCTCAATTTAGTTGAAGTTAAACATTAACACCGTTAGTCGCCGGCTGACTCAGTGATCTAGAGCTTAGGCGCTCGTGCGCGAGACCGATAGGTCCTGGCTTCGAATCTCACGAGGTGGGATCGTGGATGCGAACTGTTGAGGAGTCCCACAATAAGACAAGTTGACCGTCCAGTGCTTCCAGGTTTTCCATTCTTGTCTACCTTCAATTGACTCATGATCTTAACTATCTAAAACATAAAATGACTAAATATTTGACAGCGGTATTAAAGTTTAACTATTCATAATAACGAAATATCGAATAAAACATTTGTCAATACATCAACTTGATATAAATTATTCTATATAACATTTATAATTATAAATAACCTCAATTTTCAAATTTTATTTTTTTTTACGCAATAAATTATTATACTACTGATAACATTCAATGAAAATGACATTTAAATCAATTTGTTTTATTGTATCATTTTTTTTAATTTTTTTAATTTTTTTTTATTTTCAGTATTCTATTCAATTTGAATATTTAAAATTTTGAAAAATAAAAAAATTTTTTTGAAAAACTTTTTTTTAAAAAAAATTTTAAAAAATTAAAAAAAAACGTTTCACACTGTTTATTTTTTTCAAAAAACAAAAAAACAAAAAAAAAATTATCATTTTAATGTCAAAATTCAATGAAAAAGAATTCATATTTGAAATCATAAGTCAATTAAAGCTAGACCACCATCAAAAACCCGGAAGCACTGGATGGCCGACTCGACCTACTGTGGGAATCCTCAGCAGTGTGCATCCACGATCTCGCATTCGCGAAATTCGAACCCAGAACCTATCAGTCTCGCGCGCGAGCACTTAACCTCTAGACCACTGAGCCGGCATCCCATGGTGTGAATGTCTAACTTCAATCAATCCACGGAATCTGAGCAACCGTTCACCAATTGTCTTCAGTGAGTTGATATCTCCCAACAAATCTGGTTGAACTCCACTGGTCACTGCTTCCAATTTTAATATTCAACATTGCAACTTTTTTTATTCCCATTTCAACTGAATGACTATTGAAAATAACAAAAAAAAACATACAGTTCAGAATAATAGAATGTTGAGATTTTGATGGAGTTTTGTTCTCTGCCTTGGATGGTGTGGTTGTGGAGCTTTCATTGAACGACATCACCAGCACAAACTTCGGGTAGGAGTGAAGTATTCGAATTTCTCCACATGTTGTTCACATCTTCTTTTGGTTCTTGTTGATCTTAAATCTTTCATTGTTTATTTTCTATTTTAAAGTCAACAAGAAACAATCAACATTGAGCAGAAAAGGACAAGCTGTGAACTACATGTGGAGAAATTCGAATACTTCACTTATATTCGACGTTTGTGCTGATGATGTTGTTCAGAAGGACGATGAAAGCTCCACGACCAAACCATCCAGCTCAGAGAACAAAACTCCAACAAAACCATCCACCTGAGCTACAAATCTTCTCTACCATCTCAGAATGTTGAGATAAATTATTGGGTATTTGCAAAAAGTTTAAGTAGGTATGAATAACAATAATTTAATAAGTTTTGTTTAGAATAATTAGTAAAATTATAAATAAATTATATATTTGTAATATCCCAATGAGTAGAAAAATTAGATTTTCTGACGTTTCGTGACTCAGTGTAAGCCACTTCTTCAGAGAATAAATAACCAAATTCACATTAATCCAAGTTTAAATAGTACAATGGAACAATCCAAGAATAAATAGGTGCGATCAATCCAAAAACAAGTCAGAACAAGTCAATGTCACGTCATTTCATTTCGGTCAAGGTGATTCACAAGTGACATGTATGTAATTTTTGTTTGTATGTGTCCACTGTAAATGATGAAAAATGTGTGACCTTTGTAATGACAAAGGATAGAGTTTGATTTGTAATGTAATGGTGTGAAATTGTAAATAATATTAGACTGGTTGACTAGGATAGATAGTCCAAGTAGGATGTATGGTAAGGCCTTCCTTTCTATTGAGGGCAGTGGGATTAAACATTATATGGAAAGCTTCAGCTACTCTTCTTTCTTTGTGATTGGAAAAACCTTTCTGTAGTATTTTGATGTTTTTGAAATCAATTTGATGATTAAATTCACTCTGAGATGCAGGTACATCCGGCTGACGAGTCCCGAATAGGACGAAACGTGCGTCAAACTGGATTCCACTGCTAGCCACTATCCATCTTTGCTTCTCATGCAATTTGATGATTATTGAAAATGGCATGAACCGCTAATGCCTATTTAATTTGAAGTCTATCTAGTTCTACAGGATTATTAGGAGGTTTCTTAGTGTACCTAATATGTTCTTTGGCGCGAGTTATGATTTCGCGAGATGACTTTCCAATATAGAAGGCATCACAGTCGACACAACCTAATTTGTAGACGCAGTTCTATGTAGACATGAATGGTATCTTTTCTTTTAATCGAACTAAAGTATTTCGAAGAGTGTTCGTTGTTTTGTAATATACTTTAATTCTGTGTTGTTTTAAGATTCTTTGGAGTTCTTCAGTTGTGCCATGACGGTATGGTAAAACTGCAGTACCAATCCATGGCATTTCATTCGAATTATTGTTATTATTACGTGCTGAATTGTCTTGTTTTAATTTACTTCTGATAATCTTCATAGGAAAATTATTAAATTGTAAGATGCTAATTATATTCTTTCGTTCTTTTAGTTTGTCCTATTCTGAAGTGATGATTTTGTTGGCTCTTCTAAAAAGATTTAAGGCTAACGAGATTTTAGCACTGAAAGGATGTGCTGAATGGAAGTCGATGTAACGATTAGAGTGTGTAGGCTTTCGGTAGATGGATACATTTATAACTCCATTTATATTTCTTTTCACTAAACAATCTAAGAAAAGAAGCTCACCATGTTCATTTTCATTCTCATTCGTGAATTTGATATGAGATGAAAGTGTATTTATCTGTTTTGAAAATGATCTTAGATGCGTCTTTTTTATCACTACAAATGTGTCATCTACATATCTAAGCCAAATTCGTGGTTTAATGTGGTTGGTGAAAATCTTTGATTCTATGTGTGTCATAAAAAGGTTGGCAACAATCGGGGACACAGGGGAACCCATAGCTACACCATTTGTTTGTCTGTATAGCGTTCCGTTGAAGGTGAATAGGGTTGAATTTAAGCAAAGTTTTAACGATCTCATGATTAAACTAATGCTTAACGGACATCTGTCCGACAAATTAGTGTCATTCTCTAGTAATCCACTAATAAATTCTAAGCAGCTATCAATCGGAATACTAGTATATAAAGATACGACATCAAAGCTTACCATGACTTCATTCTTCAAAATTATCAAATTAAAACTTGGTAATGATACCTATAATTAGTAAAATGGTTATGAATGAGAACATAGAATATCTTGGTAAAATATGAGAACCATACAGCGATACTTCATATGTAAATTTCCATCACTTATCCTTCATATTCTATATGATTCTTTATATTTACAATTACTTTCTGTTTTCTTTTCTATTCTTTTCAACTTGATCTTCTTAGCCTATTGCTACCAGGATTTGCACTTCTGAATGGTGTTACATACTATGAAGTCATCAGACATAAGTTGCGTACATCACGAAATAAACAAATGTACGCTGTAGGCATTTTTCTATACACTGTGAGATCAATTATTATCACCAACATTCTACGGTGGGAGAGAACAAACCAGATTCCATCCAGCAGAGGAAGAAATCAGGAAGAAGAGATGGAAGTGGATAGGACACATATCGACGAAATCACCCAACTGCGTCACAAGACAAGTCCTCACATGGAGTCCTGAAGGCCAAAGGAAAAGAGGAAGACCAAAAAACACATTACACCGAGAAATAGAGACAGATATGAGAAAAGTGAACAAGAATTGGATGGAACTAGAAAAGAAGGCCCAGGACATAGTGGGTTGGAGAATGCTGGTCGGCGGCCTATGCTCCATTGGGAGTAACAAGCGTAAAGAAAGAAAGAAAGAACCGAACATTCTTAACCATTGACCATAGTTTTTGATTGTATAATTTACTTACGCCTGTCATCCCTCGTGGGGGAGCATAGGCCGCCCACCAGCATTCTCCATCCAGCCCAATCCTGGGCAATTCTTTCCAGTTCTTTCCAGTTGTCATCCATCCTTAGAATAAAATATATTACTTTTTCAGAGAAAAAGTTTTCATTTTTTCTTAAATAAATAGATTTTTACTAGCACTGAAATTCAGAAAGTGGATTTCATCCTAAGTTTAGCTTGTCAGTTGCATTTATCCACATCTTATTGTTGATCTTTGCACTGTGACTCAAACTCAGTACTTTCAGATTCAAACACTAACGCTTCATCTACTAATCTACAAAGTCCGGATGGCCATTATTATTTTCAACCGAATAAATAAAACACCTTATAATAATTCACTTAGTATTGTTTGTTTGAATCTTCCCATCGATGTGTTAGGACTGCAACTGGTCAGTCTCTAATTGGCATATGTGCATACTGTGCGTATTGCCTCGATATAGCCTTGATCCATCCAGCTGACGAGTCCCAAATAGGACGAAACGCGCGTCCTGGATTCCACTGCTAGCCACTATCCATCTTACCTTATAATATTGATA
Source organism: Schistosoma mansoni (assembly GCF_000237925.1). NCBI lineage: Eukaryota > Metazoa > Platyhelminthes > Trematoda > Strigeidida > Schistosomatidae > Schistosoma > Schistosoma mansoni. The sequence goes on along the minus strand of NC_031498.1, from coordinate 25,091,916 downwards.
TTTAGATATATTTTTATTTGAATTTGTTAGTAACTAGCTTTTGTCTATTAGCTTTACTCAATATTATGTTTTAGTACAATGTAGAATTTTCAGCACAAATTATTTCGACATGTTTCCTTTCATTTCTTGATGGATCCTGATTATAAATATCGCGTGATCGAAAGTTAAATGTTAGCAATTCAATAATCGACATCTGAATAATGCATATTCATTCCCAGCAACCACAAAATCACTGATTGGACTGTTTTGTAACGTGTATAGTAAACTTTTGAGAAACGCAACTGAATAGATAATGCAATTAATAGACATAATAATGTGTTAAAACAAACATATAACTTGTTCAAATATCTACATGGGTGAAACAGGTAGCCCAAATATTCAAACAGGCTAATAATAATAATAACAATAAAACCAATAATTACTGTAGCTGTAAATAATTCCTCAAAATCAATAGCTTTGTAAGTGTTCGACATTGGATGCTGACCACATTAGTTTATGTGAATTTGTTTAGCTGAAGGCGCTCGGTCATGCATCCTCACCAGATCACGTTACAGAACAGTGTGAGAAACATCTCCTACGTTCATTAGCCAAATTAAATCAGTCGCTTCTTGATATATTGATAACGCATCAAATATATCTTACAACCTCTTCGCTTGTGACTTCCGATTTTAACTGCATGTTAGCGATTCGATTATAGAAGGTGTTACTGGTAAAGAGTTGTCAAACTACAATACTGGTGATATCTTCATTACTATTATTATAATTAGGTTAGTTATAAGTACCGAAGGTAACTTTTGAAGGTACTTTTATTTTTCGCAACATTTTCAAACGTGAATTTTAATTTTTTGTTATAATGAATTAAATTATTCATTAATATAGAATTTTTCTATTTAAAAACAGTTATATCCCGAAGAGAATTATGAATGGTAACTTTGAGGACTATTTATGGACCAATATGATTAGTATATTCGCTATTGTATAATTTTTAAGTATCTTAACGATTCATATTCGTGTCCCCCTTAGTATAAGCTTTATTTTGACCTATAGACTATTACAGTATGACTGACCATTCCTCAGTTATCCCCAGTCTATTAATTAGTGTTCCCCTATTCACCCCCAAATGCCCTGATACGGCCGAGAGTGGGGAGAGTCCGCTCTCCCTCTCGAAATGCTCTCACATGGCCGCGCGTATATAGCCCCTGCCACTCAAGTCCTACTCACTGCCTTCTCGTGAAGCGGGTGTTGTTTACGAAATTGAGAGGATGAAAAGCGAATGTTCGGCGCTTTCACCGGGTTGTAGGACACGGAAAGTTCACCTAGGGGAATTAGAAAACCCTGATTCCAAACCAATGGTGCACATGGGCCCCAGTATCCTGATGGAACGAATGGCGAATGAACCTGTTGTTGGTCACCGGCTACCATTGAACTGCATCTTCTCACGATGCTCCACTGCCTTGTGGGTTAGACCTCTAGGTCAAAGGCTCCGGGTGTGGCCTCCTAAGAAAACCACCTGTTTCGGTTTGGGCACCCGGGCAGTATCACAGCCCTCTCGCAAATAAATGAAATGGAACATTCAGCTGACAATTATATTCTCGTTCATACTAGAAACAATTCAATTAGCATTATTACTATTATTATTATTATCATTATTTACCATATCGCTAATTCACCCCCTTTTATCCCCAATTTGTGTAACCTTACTTTACAACTTATGCAGTAGCTCGCTCTTGGTGGAAAATCTGTCCTATCTAAACGATCTCCAGTCACTGTCTGGTTGAAAGTGAATGCTTCCACCGATTATGAATACTGAAGCAGTCTTTCTGAAACCACGTACGCCGTTCAAGCTGGCTTCCTTCAACGTTCGCACACTAATGCAGATCAGACAACAGATGGGGCTGGCTATGTCTTTGGAAGGTCTTAATGTTGACGTTTGTTGTCTATCCGAGACCCGTATTCAAGACTCTAGTGGAGTACTACAAATCCGCTCTCCATCTGTCGCCTCGAAAAGCTTGTTTCACGTGCGCTTATCCGGGGACCCTGTGGCATCTTCGTCTGGTCTTGCTGGTGTTGGTGTTGCACTAAGCGCTAGGGCTGAGGCAGCACTAATCGATTGGATCCCCATTAACAGTCGGTTATGTGCTGTTAGATTAGAAAGCTCCATCAAAGTGAGAAGAAATCGGCGTGAGAATCGGTGTCTTTTCGTCATCTCCGCCTATGCCCCGACAGATCGCAGCCCGGATGCAATCAAGGATGAGTTTTACCATCAGTTAACAGTTTTTCTCCAGAAAGCGCGTTCGACAGATATTGTAGTACTAGCCGGAGACTTGAATGCACAGGTCGGGCGTCTAGGCACAGAAGAGAGTCGTTTAGGTGGCCAATGGGGACTTGTTGGTCGCAGGACAGATAACGGGGACCGTTTGCTGCAACTGTGCACAGACCACAACCTGTTTCTGGCCAGCACTAACTTCCGGCACAGTCATCGCCGGTGTGCCACCTGGCGTCCTCCTTCTGCACCCCAAGCCTGGACTCAGATTGATCACATCGCGATCAGCTACCGCTGGCGTGGTTGTGTACAAGACTGTCGCTCCTTTTGGAGTACCTATCTGGAGTCTGATCATGCCCTGATCTGCGCCAATCTCACCTTACTTTTCAGTGGCCGAAGGATTGACCGCCATCAACGGACCGATGTTAGTAAACTGGCTGCAACTTCTGTTGCAAGTAAGTATCGAGCGGAGCTAGCCTCTAGGCTAGCTATCATCCCACCGAAAAGTATAGATGAGCATTGGTTGCATCTTCACGACGCCATGAAAATGGCGAGTAAAGCCGCTTGCGGCTTCGCGAAACGTCCCGCTTACAAGCACTGGGTTTCTTCTGGCTCCTTACAACTGATGGAAGCCCGTCGGTCTACTCCGGGTGACCGTGAGTATGACTACAAACGAAGGCTGTTACGTAGTGAAATTGGACAAAGCTTGCATAAGGACAGAGAAGCCTGGTGGTCGGAGCGTGCTAATGAGATGGAAGCAGCAGCTGCATCTGGTAACTGCCGGATGCTCTTCCAACTCATCCGAGCCACTGGCAGCAAGAAGTCTGGTGTGAGTGAAACAATCTACGAGGATGATGGGATGCCAATCACTAACATCTCTCGACATCTTGGACGATGGGCGGAATTTTTCGAAGGGCAGTTCAACTGGCCTGCTGCTCCGGCAACATCAACCAGTTTGTCCTGTCCCCCATGGCCGGTGACGACTGATCCACCAAACGAGGCGGAAGTCCGCAAGGAACTCCAACTCTTGAAGCGCTACAAATCACTGGGCCCAGATAACTTACCTCCGGCTCTTTTTAAAGATAGTGGTGATTTTCTGACTAAGGAATTGACTGTGTTGTTTGCAAAGGTTTGGGAGCAAGAAAGTGTTCCGACATCATGGAATGAGTCGATAGTCGTCCCTATCTTTAAAAAGGGTTCACGTTGTTCCTGTAACAACTATCGGGGGATAAGTCTACTTCCGATTGCGTCCAAACTATTGGCTTCTATCATTCTTCGTAGGTTGTTTAAAACCCGAGAACGATTGACTCGCGAGGAGCAGGCTGGTTTTCGTTCTGGTCGAGGATGCATTGATCACGTCTTCACCCTCCGCCAAATGTTAGAACACCGTCATACTTATCGCGGGCCAACAATCGTAGTGTTTCTTGATATCAGGGCTGCCTTCGATTCGTTGGACAGGACTGTTCTCTGGGATTGTCTATTGAAGAAGGGTGTGCCTGAGAAGTTCATTAACATCTTAAAGGCCCTGTATACGAACACCTCAGGCAGAGTGAGGGCATACAACCACTTTCTCCCTTGTTCCATTCGAGCAGTGGGGTTAGGCAGGGTTGCCCAATCTCACCATTCCTCTTCAACGTTGCCATCGACGACATCCTGGAAACAGCTCTGATGAATGTAAGTAATGGCGGTGTGGATCTGCTGCCTGGAGAACGACTTCTCGACCTTGAGTATGCGGATGATATTGTCTTACTGTGCGATAGTGCCCAAGGCATGCAATTCGCACTTAATCAGTTGTCAATCAGTGTCCGCAGGTACGACATGTGCTTTGCACCCTCCAAGTGCAAAGTACTCCTACAAGACTGGCAGGATTCTCATCCTGTACTCACTCTGGATGGTGAGCAGATTGAAGTAGTTGAGAAGTTCGTGTATCTAGGTAGCTACATAAGTGCTGGTGGTGGCGTGAGTGATGAGATCGATGCACGTATAATGAAAGCCAGAGCGGCTTATGCCAATCTGGGCCATCTTTGGCGCCTTCGTGATGTTAGTCTGGCTGTAAAAGGTCGAATCTACAACGCGTCGGTGAGAGCCGTTTTGCTCTATGCTTGTGAAACCTGGCCTCTCCGAGTTGAGGATGTTAGACGACTCTCTGTGTTCGATCATCGTTGTCTCCGAAGGATTGCTGACATTCAGTGGCAACACCATGTTAGTAATGCAGAGGTTCGGCATCGTGTGTTCGGGCGCAGAGACGATAATTCAATTGGTGTCACCATCTTGAAACACCGACTTCGGTGGCTTGGACATGTTCGACGAATGTCGTCCCTGAGGCTTCCACGTCGTGCATTATTTGCCGACTCTGGGACTGGTTGGAAAAAGCGGAGAGGTGGTCAGTGTATGACATGGTGTCGTGGCATGAAAGAGAGCTGCAAAGGGCTAGCTTCTGTTGGTCCTTCACGACTCCCTGGCTGGGGTCCGAGAGATGGTGCAACACAGTGGCTAGAGACGTTATCAGATATGGCTCAGAATAGAAGCCAGTGGCGATCCTGCTGTAATCTTCTTCTACTTTCTTCTTAAAGAGTGGCTATAACTTTCCTAACTGAGAGGGCTCTTCTGATCGTACATTTCAGTTCCCCCCATCATTACTCTTCTCCTTTTCTTTTTTTCCTTCCTTTGTATATACACATCTTCTTCCTTCTCCCATTCTCATTATTTTGTGTGGCGCATATGTATCCGGTGCCCTTTGTACCAATATATATGTGATTAAATAAGTAAATAAATAAATAAATAAATAAATAGTCAATTTGGGCTGAGTTTTGTACAAATGTTATTTTGTATTTATGGTGCGATGTGGTCAATTTATTTGGTATATAAACCCAGTATGTTTGAAACATAATGATTCGTATTTTAGAGGCTGTTATTGGTGTTCTGGACTTAACCGGCTGAGCTAGGCAGATAGCACAACCGACAAGTGCTCTAAACTGTTCGTACAGGTTTTGTGTGTCATTGGTCCGACTACTAAATCGTTGCTCTCTGATAGACAGGCTGAAGATATAACAAAACGATTAAGCTAATACAATATAAACTCAACTCATGATAAGGCAACATACTAATAATTATGTTCATAAATTATGCTCATTTGGTACATTTAAAAAATTAAAAAAATAAATAAAAATCATTGTAAACATGTTTTATTTAACTGTTACCATGTCAACCAAAGGCAAACATTTAAAAAAATAAATTAATGATGTAAGAAAATAGTAATTTTGAAAAAAAAGAAGCAACGGACTAAACAAACTTTGCACTTAAATTTGATTTTTTTTTTCATTCGTTCGCTCCTTGTTTATTTAAGATTACAGTTTTAAATATTTTTTTTGTATTTTTGACATGGCAACTGTTTAATTTAAATGAAAAAATTTTTGAATTTTGTAGTTTGGTAAAAACCAACAAAAAAATTTATTGTTTACCAAAATTAAGTTTTTATTATTTGTCAATGTTTTATGGTTTTATTTTTAGATTCAAGAAGATTTGAGTTGAATAAATAAGTTTTTGTAAATGATTTTAATGTTAATAACTGATAACTGTAAGAATTATCTTCAGAGAAGTACATCTTTGAAATATGTTATGGAACCATTTCAGCGGGAGAATTTTAAGAATTCAAGAAACAATCAACGGATGTGTAGCTCCAGTTTAAGACTATTCTATATTAACTATATATACTATTTGTATTTGGAAAGAACCTGATAAGGTACAGATAAGGTTTTTGGGAAGTCATTTGGCGATGTAGTTATAAAACACAAATGGATAAAAGAAACAACGTATTCATCCTATGGATATTTGAACACAATTTATAATCTGTATTAATGAATATAGTTCCTGGAGATCAACTTGTTCCAGTCTATACGGAACGATATTCACTAAATCAAAGAAGATAAATTTTGTGTCAAACTTCATCTTTAGATGTAAATACTCAATCTTATCTGCGTGAAAATGAAGGAATTTTGAAACGATAAAATTATGAGCATCTTTACCGTATAATAAATATTCTTTAATATTGATTTGTAGATGAAATATTACCTAACATCATTTGCAAGTCGTGTAATCAACATTATTATTATTTATTATTTATTTGAACATATAAATATTGGTACAAAGGGGCACCAAATATATGTGCGCCATACAAATTTGTGAGACGGCTTGGATACTGCCCGGATGCCCAGACCAAAGCAGGTGGTTTTCTTAGGGGGCCATACCCCGACCTTTGACCTAAGGATCTGATCCACAAGGCAGATGCAGTCCCATAGTAGCCGGTGACCAACGATCCAACTCCTTTAGGTTGACTTTCTGTGTCCACCAACTCGGTTAAAGCGCCGGAAATTCGCTTTTCGTTCTCTCAATTTCGTAAACAACAGTAATGCCACGAGAAGGCAGTGAGTAGGACAATCTGAGCACGAATAGTTTAAATCATTTCTATGATAAAAAAGAAATTGCATATTAGAGCATCTAAAATATCATTCAAGTCTATGAACGATTGATCCTTTAAATTCGATCAAGCTCACTTCGTTCACTGACAATCACTAAGTATAGACATGATGTAAACTAAATCGAGTTATTTAGTAATTATCATGAATTCATTACTATTCTATGGATCTTTTTTATACGTATAGAAGGGTGATAAATTAGAAAGAGAAATATCTTTTTAATCACAAACACAGATCAAGTTCATTATTATGAACATCAGAGTCACACCAGAGTCACTCTGGGACTCGAACCCAGTACTTTTCCCTTCAAACGCCAGAGTGAACATCAACTCTGAGATTCAGACATATCCAGCTGACGAGTCCCAAATAGGACGAAACGCGCGTCCTGGATACCACTGCTAGCCACTATCCATCTAAGGTTATATCGAAGCAATACACACAGTATGCAAATATGCCAATTAGAGATTGACCAGTTGCAGTCTTAAACATCGATGGGAAGATTCAAACAAACAATACTAAATGAATTTAATAATAATAATAACAATAATAATAATAATAAAGTAATTACATTGTCCAATTCTATCATGGAATCCATTCAATAAGTCTATAGTTAATGTTCATTAATGTGTGGGTTTTTTTCTTGATAAATTTTCCTTTTTTATATCTACAAATTTATTGATTATTCTATGAGTAGGATTACGGCGTGTTTTCTTTTTTTCTTTTCTTTTCTTTTTTTTATCTCTAAAAACGTAGTCAGTCAATCGGTCAGTCAGGTAGTTTTACTTTTTCATCATTTTATATTGTTGAAATCATGAGTTCATTGAAGCTAGACCACTATGGAAAACCTGGAAGCACTGGACGGCCGTTTCGTCCCGTTGTGGGATTCCTCAGTAGTGTATATCCACTTCAGTGTATAAAATCGTTATATCTTGTGGCTTGTGTACCCTGTTAATGTATACTGTGATGATTCTGACAATTTGAGAGTAGTGAATTAATGATCAGACCAATGACACATAAAGCCCATAAGAGCAGTCTAGAATCCTTATCAGTCTTGCTTCCCGTCTAGCCCAGCCAGTTAAGTCCAGAACACCAATAACAGCCTCTACAGTATGAATCATTTATTTCAAATATACTGGGTTTATATATCAATCAAACTGACCACATCACACCATAATATAAGAAAACAACATTTGTACAAGATTTAGCTAAATGTGGCTGTGAACGTGGAAGACAGTAATTAATAGACAGAGCAGAACTCAAGAAAAGTAAATAGTATAATAATAGTTCGTAGGTCAAAATGAAGCTTATACTAAGGGGGACATGAATATGAATAGTTTAGTTATTTAACAATTATACGATAAAATATACGCATAGTTTGGATCCATAAGTGGATCCTTAAAGTTACCATTCATTACTTTTATCAGGATATAACAAAAATCAGTTGTTTGTTTTTATTAATAGTAATAGTAATATTTTATTATTACTATGATTTTCAGTCTGAGGTTGTGGAATTTATTAGATTTCATTCAATCATGAATTGATCTAAGTTAGATCACCACTGAAAACCTGGAATCACTGATTAACTGTTTCATCTTAGTTTTGGACTCATTCAACGTTAGTAAAACATTACTTATAAGTGGATGGATCTGCTGAATGTCATGTATTCACAGGGTGAATAAAATCGTTATACGAATCCCAGCTTCCGTATGTTTCTCGTTCAGTTTCCATACTTATAACAGTTTTATAATAAAAGTAGCTGGCTGTTTATCTTTATATATACATCGATTTGATGGAATATGGTTAACAGAAATCATTGGAACTTGACTTCAATTTTTACTACTACTACTCAATGGTAACAGTAAATGTTGCCAGTGATCAATCTTGGTTCCACAGAAAGTTAGTGATGAACAGCCTGACTAACTGATAATTTTTCTGACCTTGAGAATTATTGATATATGTTCTTGTTGTATGAAGCACATCGGTGTGCTTAGGATTACACTTGAACCTGAAGAATAAGCACCAGTTTTCTGAAGACTTTCTTGAACTACATAGAGTTAAATAGACTAAATATTTTCATTGAGTTTCGTTAGCGGGACATAAATTAGGTTAAAGCACGTTTCTTGAAGAATGATGTTGAGGCACGCTGATTGGCTATTACTTATTCAATCAGCACTTGTGGATACCTGGAGATAACTCCAGAATCTTCTTATGTTAAAACTATGATCATATTAGACAGGCAAACAATCAGTTAGCATAAAGTTATTCTTTTTAATATGTTCTCACCAGATTATGTAATTATTCATCCAATTTAATTAATAAAATGACTAACCAACGTCTATACAAATAGATAATTTCCTAAAATACAAAATATCCTTTGATGTAGTGCAGTTATCTGAATCTGCTACCAATATACAAGCTGACTATACGTAAGCGTGAACTAGTTAGTTGAACGACAAAATCGAGATTCAGAAGAAAGGTCTATGGATATGAATTGAATCGAGTGCATATGCACACTCATTCTTAAATATACATCCTTTACCATTACAAAATAAAGCCATCTTTTCAAACAATAGAATATCCTTCTGTAGAAAATGAAGCCCATTCTTGATCAATTGTATAAGCTTATCTTTCGGCTTGTGTCTGATTGGCTTAATCTATCAGGGTGTTAGTAAAATCAAGTTTGTTGACCATCAGTAGCTAGAAACGAAATTCACCACAAGCGTTTAATCTTATTTGATACACATTAGCTAGATGCACCTGCATCCCAGCATTGATGCGAAAATCGAAATTTGAACACAGTTCTTTTGACTTCAAAAGCCAATGCATTATCTCCTGAGCTACAGAGCCCAATAAGCCAATATTATGTTTATGGTACATTATAGAATTCTCAGCACAAAGTATTTCAACAAGTTTCCGTTTCTTACTTCTTTGTCGATCCTGACGATAAATATTCAGTGATCGCCAGTTAGAAGTTAGCATTCCAGTCAATCGACATTTGAATAATGTACATTCTTCTCGCTGCATATTCCCAGTAACCACGATATCTCTGATTAGGCCTTTTATAACCTTCACAGGTTGTACATTTTTCAGAAATGCACCTGAATAGATTATGCGATTAATAGACATAATAATGTATTAAAACAAACAAATTTAGCTGACTTATTGAAATATCTAGATAACAGGAACAAATAGCCCAGTTGTTTAAGCAGGACGTTACACATGATACACTACACATGATCTTAGCTCAGAGAGCTGAGCTACTGCTGGTGCCAAGCCTGGGTAAAGGAGAAAGGTTGGGCATGGGGTTAGCGACCTCATCCCATAGAAAACCAACTCGCTAAAAAAAACTCTAACCAGAATTCCATATAATTAACAGAATAGTTCTAATTAACATAAAGAATAGTTAATCAATTAAATCATTTTTTTATGACTTTTATATGATACTACTTAAATGATTGATACGAAGTTAATTATTATTAAACTAGTTGTTATAATAACCTATAATAAAGTTGTATAGTTGTCAAGTTATATATATATAGATAGATAGATAGAGAGATAGGTAGATAGATAGGTAGATAGATAGATAGGTAGGTAGATAGGTAGGTAGACAAATAGATAGATAGATAGGTAGGTAGATAGGTAAGTAGACAGATAGATAGATAGATAGATATAGATATAGATTCGTTTGCTTATTCAAGATCATTATCTCAGATCACGTATATATTTCAATTCTTTCTTAAATTCTAATCAATTTAAAACACTGTCTTCCAAGGTATTATAAATGAGAAGATATCTTAAATAACTTCTCATTCAAACCTTCAGAAACTGTTACTTAAGCCTTACACTTAGGACTTTTTTGAACTTTAATATTCGACCTTTTTTTTTAATGTTAGTATAAATGAAGTAGAAATCGAAAAATTCCACATTGGATTGGATTAATCTAAATTATTTAAGTTAATATAGTGTGAACTGATTAGAAGAGATTTTGTTAATTATACAAATGGGGTAAATCCAAATAAAATCAACGTTTTATGTAGTTAAGATCATGAAACAATTGAAGCTAGACCACCGTGGAAAACCTGGAAGTGCACTGGAGCGAGACTAGTAGGTCATGGGTTCGAATCCCGCAAAGCAGGGTCGTGGATGTGCACTGCTGAGGAGTCCCACAATAGGACGAGTTGGCCGTCCAGTGCTTCTAGGTTTTCCATAGTTGTCTAGCTTCAATTGACTCATGATCTTAACTATATAAAATTAAGAAAATCTCCACAAAAACCCCTTTTTGAAAACCTACGTTTCTTGTTTTTATGATTAAGAAAACGAGGGAAGGGAATCCTAAGTAAAAGAGATGGGCCTAACTAAATCAAATGATACAAAATTGTTTTATCAAAGTGAGTGCGTACATGCCCTGTTAATATATGACGTGCTGATTCGCGCCAATGAGAGAGAAATGAATTATCGATCAGAACAATGATACACAAAAGCCGTATGAGTAGTCTTGAGTACTTATCAGTCCTGCTTTCTGCTTAGCCCAACCATTTAAGTCCACAATACCAATATCAGCCTCTGTTATATGAATCATTATTCTCAAACATACTGAGTTTATTTTGATGTGGGTTTGTTCTCTGAGCTGGATGGTTTGGTCGTGGAGCTTTCATCGTCCTTCTGAACGACATCATCAGCATAAACTTCGGGTAGAAGTGAAGAGTTTATATTTCTCCACATGTGATCCACAGCTTGTCCTGTGCACCTCGATGTTGATTGGTTCTTATTGACCTTAAATCTGTCATTGTTTATTTCTTTGTTTTGGTTATATCTCCTATTGGTTTGATTTTTGCTCCTATGTTTCTGCATAATTTTCTTGATTGGTTGATAGATTGGATTGATTTCAATGTGTTTGTTTATTGCTGATTGACCTGAGTGTCAAACTTCTAAAAATTCTCTGGTGTTTTTGGAATTGCGTCTGTCCAAAATCTGCACATTTTCCCAGTCGAATGTATGTCCGTAGTTGTCCACGTGTATTGATATGAGTGAAGAAATGTCGTGGCGTTTGCCCGCTAATTGATGTTCATGTAGGCGAAGATGCAGGGGGCGTCCGCTTTGTCCGATATAGTGTTTATCGCAGTTGGTACAATTTATCTTGTAGATGATGTTTGTTTTGTCTTCTTTTGCTACTTTATCAACATCGAATACTTCACTTCTACCCGAAGTTTGTGCTGATGATGTTGTTCAGAATGACAATGAAAGCTCCACGATCAAACCATCCAGCTCAGAGAACAAACCCACATCAAAATCACCCACCTGAGCTACAAATATTTTCCACCATCTCAATACTGAGTTTATATATCAAACAAACTGACCACATAGTACAATAAAATAGAAAATAACATTTGTACAAGATTTGGCCAAATGTGACTGTGAATAGGGGGAACAGTTATTTAGTGGACTGGGGATAACTCAAGAATGGTAAAACGTATAATAATAGTCTATAGTTCAAAATAAAGATTTTAATAAAAGTAACATGAATATGAATAGTTAGGCTACTTAACAATCATACAATAAGAAATATACTTTTCATATTAGTCCATAAATAGTCCTCAAAAGTTACCATTCATTAATCTCCACGGGATATAACAAAAATAAAAGAAAATTCTTTTCATATAACATGATAGGAAACTTGAAAGAATTAAAAGTTGATGTCACCGAGGAGACAAGATGGCACATTTCAATTTCAAAGATAGATTTCTAAGAATTCAAATGGAAGATCTTAAAATCAATATCTACAAATTCCAGTTCAATTTTTAATTGAACAACAAACAATGAAAATAAGAGTCTTACTAGTCATCATGTATTGGTTAATTACAAAAAAGTGTCAGTACTAATGTATTACATAAAGGCTCAGTGTTTAAATGTTTGGGACATTTATATTCTTGTCATGTACATATTACATTTAAATTTTAACTGTATTGTAAAAGTTAAGTTCTCTGACTCGAGACTGGTAGGTCCTGGGTTCGAATCTTGTGAGGCGGGATCGTGGATGCGCACTGCTGAAGAGTCCCAGAATAGGACGAAACGGTCATCCAGTGCTTCCAGGTTTTCCATGGTTGTCTAGCTTCAATTGACTCATGATCCCAACTATATAAAATGTATTATAGAAGATTTGAAATTTACTATCATGCTAAATACTGTAAACTTCAAATGGAAAAACGTTATTGTTTGTTTTGTATATTTTCCTCCATGTCCTCCTCCTCCTCCTCCTCCATGTACTCTACTTTATGAAGGATGGGAAAATTGTTTTCAAAGGTAGTCTGGTAGTAGGAAAGTTTTATGATGAAAAAAGGATGATAAAAATTGATTATTTAAAACCACTTATCAAACATGGTTTTTCGAATCAATACAATTTGGTTATAGGTTAAACAGAAATTTGTTGTATTATTGAACGATAGGTTCTGAGGATTTACAACTGTAACTAAACTTACGTAGTGAACGAGAACACAAATGGGTTCGATCGAATGAATGTATAAGCAGAAACGCATATCAAATCTTGTCGCGGTTCAGTGTACATTTAGCGGTATCTAGCTTTATGATGTATTCTAAACATTTTATAAAAGACGCATAAGTACTACTTCAGTAAACCGGAACATAAATGGGGACAATCGAATGTATTTAAACACAAAATTATAGAACATTTTAGTAAAATCTGAGAATCATACAGTAAATACTTCATTTGCAAAATGTCAATTAATTGCCATAAACTTGACTGTTCCTTTTGCAAATACCAATCAATCGTCTCAGACTTCATTGTTCTTTCGTTTCCACGCTAATCATTATTTGTTCTCGATGTCTTTTCTTTGATCTTCTTAAATTTTATCTCCAGACATTTCACTTTTGATTGATGATACATACTGCTTATATTTGTCGACATCAGTAGTACGCATCACACTTATGGTACTGCTGTTCTATTATTATTACTATCTCTCATTTCTTTTCGTCAAATAAACTTCTGCTGAATAAACAGGAAATCGAATTAAGAACGAGAACTGTGAACAATAGTTCGTTCTCTATCAGTTTACAGATAGCATTGAGCCACATTGCGCACTGCTGAGGAGTCCCACAACAGGACGAAACGGACATTTCATGCTTCCAGGTTTTCCATGATGGTTTACCTTCAATTAACTCATTAATTTATCCATCAAATTACTAAGATTTCCACAAAACTCCCTTTCTAATAATTCAATGTTAGATCATTTGAATTTGTTTCTGATCATTTCGGTTTTCAAATACTTGAATTTTGATTTTTTTTTAAAAAAAAAAGGGGGGGGAAAGAAAATCTCAAGTAAGATTATAATTATTATTTCGCTGGTTAAATTAAATTAACTGTAATAAGAACTATGATGATATTTACTCTTGACTAATAATAATAATCTATTGTCACGCTATATTCATTTATTTAATTTTAACTTGATAATCTGTTGACTTATATTTATCAGAATTATGATGATGATACTTAATGTTTCCATGAATGAATCTGATTTCCTTTTTCTTTTTATGGCATGGAATATTGTTGTTTATCTTTATTGATAATAATATATGGGTATGTGTTTCCAGCTGAAGATTATATATTCAATATAATAGAAGGGGTTTATAGATCAAATGGAAGCTGTTTAGTAGTAGTAGTAGTAGTAGTAGTAGTAGTAGTAGTAGTTTACATGCTTTTAAAGATAATACTTTCATCATCTCAATTTCCAGGAGTTGAACTTTTACTGGGAGACTTACTTGTTGTCTTAGAATACGCCGAATAAATAGTTTTGTTTGGTGAAGACATTGACAAAATTCAGAGTCTTCTAATCACTATAAGCAACTATGCAGGCATGTTCGGGATGCGATTCTCTCCCTCGAAATGCAAAATGTCACTTCAGGATTGAGTTGTATCGGCACTTGAACTAATGATAGGGAGTGAAGTAGTTGAGCGTGTTGACCGCTTCACTTATCTTGAGAGTCTCATCAGCCCTTGTGGTCTGGTGTGTGACAAGATTTCAGCACGGATACAGAAGGCTGTGTAGATTCAGCCTGGAGTTATTAGTAGTGTACAGACTTATTAGTCGCATATTCAGTGTTTTCAAGGAGCATCAGTTCCTTCAATATTGCAGATATCTCGATGATGAGTCTCCACTGGTAACCTAATGAATGAGCTTTCTGCGGACAACTTTCAACAAACTGACAAATGTCTGTGTTCACCGAGAAAACGGAAACAGTTAGTATAATAATGAATTATAGAATGAAGTTGTATCTGACCAGTAATAAGGAACTTGTCTCTGATATCTACTGTCTTTCTATACAGCTGGAATGTCATCCCAGACTAAAATGGAAACTGACTAGTTGAAGCCATATTAAAAATACAATAAGTGATATAAATAGTAGCAATGCACAGATGTTCTGTAATGAACAAAACACTGGTTGGGGACAATCGAATGTATTTAGATACAACTTACAAACTATCTCACTAAATTCTGACAACCACACAATGAATAGTTAATCTGCAAAATAACCATCAACTGTCTCAATCTTCATTGTTCCTTTTGTAAATATCAATCCATCTTTTCTAACTTCATTGTTTATGCATTTTCCTAACAATTGCGCTTCATTTCAGTTCTTTCCTTATCGGTCTTCTGCCAAAATACATTCTATGTCTAACCATCACCATATACTACTTATATGGATATAAGTAGACCACACTACAATGCGAACAATTTGATACATAATCATAACTAAAAAGTGTGGAAAATTCTTCATTTTTTTCAAGAAAACTGTAAAAGTACTTCAACTTGGCAAGCTTGAGGAGAATTCCCAATAGCAAAAAAAGACAAATATTTAGTATCTATATTACGTCAGAATAAGCCTTAACAACAACAAAAAGTGAGACAACAAACAACATTGGTAGCTACATAAGTATACATTTCAGTAAATTCAATTAGAACTATTCCAATGAGATAATATGAAGATGACCAAGTCTATAAAATTAAGATACATGTAATTCTCTATGGATTTCTTTTTCGTTTGTCAAGTATGTACACCTTATATCCCAAATGCTTTTATAGATGGATTATAAAATAACTATTCTGAAAATAAAATGGTTTGAATAATATTTTCTGGTTAGCGTGGAAGTGGATAGGACACATATTGAGGAAAGCACCCAACTGCACCACTAGACAAGCCCTCACATGGAATCCTGTAGGCCAAAGGAGAAGAGGAAGATCAAAGGACACATTACGCCGAGAAATGGAGACAGAGATGAGAAGAATGAACAAAAGTTGGATAGAACTAGAAAGGAAGGCCCAGGACAGAGTGGGTTGGAGAATGCTGGTCGGCGGCTCATGCTCCATTGAGAGTAACAGGCGTAAGTAAGTAAGTAATTCGAAATAAAAATAACTTATTATCTTATAGAAAGAAATTCCGAAAACATATATTGACATTACTGTTATATCCTGACGAGAATAATGAATGGTAACTTTTGAGAATCGGTAGTGACTCTAGAAGTGCTACAGGAGTTATTAGCTGTATTAGAGGTAACAGAATAAATTAGGCATCAAAACTAAGATTCCAGAGGAAAATATAGATTAGTGGAATAAGAAAACAAAATAATTTAGGTAAGGGAGCATAAGGACGGATGTAAGGGAACATAAAGAGAGAATTCACCTCTTCTATTACCAAAGATTTTGAGCCATATCACCTGAAATCTCTAAACATTGGTTACAATGATCATCCGGACCCCAATCAGGTGATTTTCACTTACCTGTATGACTCAATTCAACAGTCAGTGAAAGTGTAGTCAATATACTGGTAGAGTCCTACCTTTAGATCATACTTTTAAGGTCTGGTTTTGGATCTTGTTACGGGTTACTGATTCACTGAAATAAAACTGTATGCCATAGTAAAATAGTTATAAGGTAATTTCGCCTACTACATAGTTTTCTTTGAATAATCTATGTGAATTATATCTCAATTATGAGGCATGATTGTATAATCACTTGTGAACTCGTCTCTCTTCCTATAAGTTCATAGTCAGTGCATAAGTACTAGCCGGTTCCAATTATTACATATTTTTTCTTCTTATTGTTTAGATAATTTTCTGTCCATCTGTAAGGGCTGGTAGTATGTCAAGCCCACATAGGTTATTCTAGCCTCTGTACAGACCAATCTATTCATTCTTCTAAAGCCACATTTTCACTCTGTACCTTATTCGCTTATTAACCCTGACTGTTTTCTATAACTATATGTGCTAATTACTTACCCTACTCATTATGTGGCCGTAAATTATTTTTTGTCTGACCATAAATATTGATACACGCTTGGTTAAATAGAGTTGGCTCATTCGACCTCTTCACCACACGTCATTTCGTTTTACTTCGCTATCCGATCAACGATTGTACGAAATATACGTATTCAAACTGCATTCTCGTATTTGACTTATTTAATTCCGTTATTCACTAACACGAGTTAAGTCGATAAATGTATGTGAGGATTGGCGACATGTATATCGCAATAAGGATCATTCATAAGATCCAAATGAAGTCAGATACCAGGGCCATTAAACATCAGCTGAAGTAACACGAATTTGTAAGATAGGTGCAATTCAGGTAGCGTGTTTCGTATTATTTGGGACTTAATAGTTGAATGTATCCGCATTGCAGTGTTGATATTCATTTAAGGGTTTAAACCCAGAACAGCCCGGCCTAAATACCATTTTATTGTATAAAGACTTGCGACATAATGGTTATGTCAAGGCTACCCGCATAGGAACCACATATCCCCACTAAGATCGATCAAAATTCAATCAAAAATAACAACAACGGAATAATCCAAAAAAACAAATTGAATTATGGATTTGTAAAATGCATTCGTAGCAGATTGATCTTTCCTGGGTATTATTGAAAACCAGGAACATCTGTTTCGACCTAGAATCAGTCAGTCAGGTAAAACGTAGGACCAGGCACATATATGCATCGGTCCAAGTTGACATACCTCGTTAGCACAACAAAATGATCACCAACTTCATAGTATTTAATTTAGCAGTGATGATATATAAAAGAAAGGTTGTATATAAGGATACAGTATAGGAAGGAAGACAGATATGAAGCAATTTTAATCTCACGGTTTAAGGGAAGATAAAGAGTGTATACACCTACGCCATTGTGATCGATTCTGAGCCATGTCACCTAGAGTCTCCAACCATTGGTTACGATAGTCACGCGGACCCCAACCAACTAGTCTGCATCTATCAACATGGCTCAGACTAGAAGTTAGTGACTTCAAGCTTTGATACCACGTTTTGATTTGGCCACCCCTAACTTTTTTCCAACTATCCCCAATACTAGTCAGCATTGCGCGTCGTGGTAATCGGTGTTCAGGCATACGTACACGTGGCCCAACCATCTCAGTCGATGAAGATCTACAACCACGTCAACTGACTTACTATTATTCCCTAATACCCTGCGTCTAACCTCACTATTACTTACCCGGTTATCCCAGCAGATACAAGCAATATTTCTAAGACATCTGTGATCAAATACTAGTAGCTTACGAGTATCTTCTACTCTTAATGGCCATGTTTCACAGCCGTGATGTAGAACAGAGCGAACTGCTGTGCAGTATACTCGTCCGTTAATTGATAGGTGGATATCTCGTCTTCACCATAGGTGAAGTAAGTTGGCGAAAGTCAAACGACCTAGAATGGAAATGCCTAAGATTGGGCACCCACAATCTCATCAAGAGTCGAACTCACGACCTTACAGTTTCACCATTAAAAGCATTCGGTCATCTGTCAATAGTACAATACCAATTTCAATTAATTTATAATACAGAGTAACAACCATCTAATATCATCGGTGATAACAATTCAACTACTGGTATATCTGAACTACACCATACACAACTTCTCATAATGAAACATCGAGGATTAAGTAATATTAAAACTTTGTTTGGAAATATACGACTACTTAAACTTTTAAGTTATTTGAAAGTTGAAAGCATGAGTCAATTTAAGCTAGACCACCAAAGGAAGCCTGGAAGCACTGGGCGGCCGTTTCGTCCTGCTGTGGGACTCCTCAGCAGTGCGCATCCCCAAAATCCCTTTCTGTTTATTTGGCAGTGATGAGATAAAGCTTTGAAATGAGACAATGGATTTCTTTTATTCAAGAAGCCTTGTTGTTGTTGTTTTTCACTTCATTGAAATCTATCAAGAAAATCTGATATATAAATAGAAAAATATACTAGATTTGTTTTAAGTAGTACTTGTGGATTGACAAATAATGATTTCCCAGAGTGAACATCAACTCTGAGATGCAGGTACATCCAGCTGACGAGTTCCAAATAGGACGAAACGCGCATCAAACTGGATTCCACTACTAGCCACTATCCGTCTTTGCTTATAATACTTGTGAATTTAAGGCTATATCGCGGCAATATGCACAGTATGCACATATACCAATTAGAGACTGAACAGCTGCAGTCCTAAAACATCAATGGGAAGATTCAAACAAAACAATACTAAGTGAATGATTTTTTTTATTGTTTTTTCAATGAATTACAATTTTTCTTCTTTTGTAAATTTAATAATGAATTTGAATGAAGTGATTTGTTCATGGAAGGATCATGCACTGATTTCGAAGGATGCTGATTCTTATTAGTAACTGAAGTACTTTTATTGTTGTTACTTCTTGAAGGACAAAGCCGATGATTCGAAGTTTTGATATTGACTGTATTGTTTTGTGGTACTGTTAATGATGATGATGATGATGACGATGAAGATTGAGGTGATTTTCCATTGGTTGATTTTAATTGTTGTAATGAAGAAGGAAACTTATTCGATTGTACTTTTATGGGATTGATCACTAGAAAAGATAAGACAGTCAATCGATGATTAACAAATGACTAAACTGATACATAGTTGAAATCATGAATCAATTGAAGCTAGACCACCATAGAGATCTTGGACGGACTGACCGGCCAACTCGTCCTATTATGGGACTCCTCAGCAAAGCGTCCAGGTTTTCCATAGTGGTCTAGCTTCAATTGACTCATGATTTCAACTATGAAAATACTAATTCTCCACAAAACCCCTTCTGATGTAAACTGATACAATTTAACTTAGATTTTAGTGATCAATACAGTAATCTAATATGACCTACTGTTTATTTATTTATTTATTTGAACACATAAATATTGGTACAAAAAGCACCAGATATGTATGCGTCACACAAAAAATTGTCATTTCATTTAATTGTGTGAGGGCTATGATACTGCCCAGGTGCCCAAACTGAAGCAGGTGGTTTTCTTAGAGGGCCACACCCGGAGCCTTTGACCTAAAGGTCTGATCCACAAGGAAGTGGAGCATCGTAAGGAGATGCAGTCCCATGGTAGACGGTGACCAACAATTGGTTCATATGTCATTTGTTCCTTCAGGATACTGGAGCCCATGTGCACCATTGGTTTGGAATCAGGGTTTTCCAACTCCCCTAGGTGGACTTTCCGTGTCCACCAACCCGGTTAAAGCAGCGAACATTAGCTCTTCGTCCTCTCACTTTCGTGAACAACACCCCCGCAACGAGAAGGCAGTGAGTAGGACTTCCCTGGAAGAGGCTGTATACGCTTGGCCGTGTGAGAGCATTTCGAGAAAGAGAGCGGGTCCTCCTCACTGTCAGCCCTACCAGGGCATTTGGGGGGCCTACTGTACATTTATTAAATTTTAAATCATAATCAGTTATACAAAATTTAAGCATATAAGAAAAGGGTTTAATACTAATGTATACAAGTAAATCTTGATTTCAGTCATAAAATAGGCTGAATAAAGAAGTGTAAAGTAGACAAACATTTCTATGATAATTCTTTTAGATTCAGATAAATAAGAGAAGAAAAGGGACAGAACAATGCAATCACTATTTGTACTTTTACCGTGTGTTTATTCATTGACTAGTGAGCTAAAAAGTTAATGAATTACAATTAATGGATTATGTACTACTCCTGTACTGCTATGGTGTGGGTTACTTATATCCACACAAGTAGTATATGGTGATAGTCAGGCATAAAATGTATTTGGCAGAAGACCAATAAGGAAAGACAAGAACGAAGCGCAATTGGCATGGAAATGCATAAACAATAATAATTGGAGTCTATGGACTGATATTTCCAGGAGGAACAGTCAAGATTGAAACAATTGATTGATAGTTTGCAAATTAACCGTTAATTGTATGGTTGTCAGATTTTAGTGAGATAGTCTGTAATTATGTGCTTAAATACATTCGATTATCCCCACTCGCGTTCTCATTCACTACACTACTACCAATCAAATACTAATCAGTTTTGTGTTACAAATCACCTAGTTATGGTATAGATTAAGATTTCTAATTTATGATGTATTAGTGAACTTGGAGATCCTAGTAAGTAGGAGTGAAGAAATCAAATCCATAAATAACTCCACAATGAAGTTAATCATAAATCTAATACACCTCAACAAAGAGAACAAATGTCATTGGTAAAAAACCTAACAGAATCCAGGTATTCGTAGTATGTTATTATTAGGAAGGAATGTTATAAAATAAATAAAGACATGAAACTTATCAGACTAACGACCCTGAAAGCTTGATTTCTGATAATATAGTGGCTGGAGGTGGTCGACAGGAAAACCCTGGACCCGGGTTTCGTGCTATTTGGCACTCGCCAGAAAGGTGTACCTGAAATCTTGAGGGAACTGATGCTCCCTGACAGATTCGATCCCGTGTCACTTAGCTTCACAGTCAGAGACGTTACCACTGAGCTACTCGGGCCGCGACCGACCTCCTATAGGACTGAGATGTAATCACAATTGATTGTTCACTGGGTGGTGATCAATGTCATGCGTGTCAAGTCCTTCTTAGTGCTGATCGAATGCTATCGATCAAGTTACAATGTGGCCACTAGCCTAGGTGGCTCGACACTGCGTGCACTATGTTGAGATTTCTAGAAATCAAAAGATTTATTCGATTTTTGTGATCAGTGGAAGATTATTATTTGGTTAGGATTAGCCGTTTTTCAAACTTTTATTTGGTAAGTCAAAAGTTTTAATTATTTGATAACAGAGGACTTAAAAGCCTTATCCACGTTTGGTTGAAAAACCAGATAAATAATGCTGAGATTAGATCAAACGTCTTAAGCATAAATGATGTGTTGACAATTACTAAGAAAGAATTGATTGACTAAAATGCTGAAATATGTTATGTACGCCCAGCTCCCACCTACCTCGACATTTGATACTGGTTGACATGTAGTGAATGAAGACTTGGTGGGATGACCGATTTATTATTTAATGCAAAATCACACTTACTTACACCCGTTAACCCTCGTGAAGGAGCATAGGTCGCTCACCAGCATTCTCAATCTAACTCTGTCATGGGCAATCCTTCCCAGTTCTTTCCAGTTAATATGCATCCTTTTCATATCTGCTTACGATTCTCGATGTAGTTTGTCCTTCGGCCTTCCGTTTTCCTTCAGGATTCCAGGTAGGCGCTCGCCTCGTGATGCAGTTTGATGATTCCCTTAATGTGTGTCCTATCCACTTCTATCATCTTTTCCTAATTTCCTCCTCAGATAGAATCTGTTTTGGTCGTCTACTGAATCTTTCATGCGGTTTAACAAGACTCTGTTGAAAACTTTTGCTGGTACCGATAGAAGTGTGATTCCTCTATGGTTTATTAAAATGTGAAAACCATACATTCAGAACATCATTTGCACTTCTCCTTTGAATTGTTTCTGACAAACTTCATTCTCCCTTCAGTCCTGTTGTTATCTCGATTGCTTTTAGTTTTCCTCTCTTTCCTCTTGATTTCAGTCTTCTCAATCCCCCACTTGCAGGCTTCCTATATCCGATTGGTGCTATATGTTACTTATATCTGTCAACATAAGTAGCATACACCGCAGGCAAAGGAGGACATCAAATAAAGCTAAGGGCAATCATATGAAGATATAGCATTTATTAGAGAAACCATTACTTGTTGAAGTGAGCCCTGTCGGCTATGATATGCTGAATAATCAAATTTGCCGTAGCTGTATTTATTCTCTTATCCATCAAATTTTGAGTTTTGTGCTATTCCATCCTAACCATGGACCATATTCTTTCGTAAATTATTCCGTATGTTTAGTTTGCCACAAGATTTGAAATGATTTATTCATATGTTAGATGGTTAGAAGTATTCGACAGAAAACCTTGTTCGACCTAGATTTTCTGCTAGCTGACACTTAATAGCAAGGGGTACCTGCAATCTTTAGTGAATTGATTGTCACAGTGGTATTCAAGTTTTCATAACCTAGCTTAACATTTCGAGACAGTAAAACTGTGCTGTTCAAGTCGCGATTAATCACTTGTATGACTGAGATAGTTTCAATTGATTGATTACAGGTGGTTGCGTTGCAATTTGATCAACAGAATTCGGTCATTACTAATGGACTTGATAAACGTGACATTGGTGATTGATCAATTGTAAATGATGTGTGGGAGAGAATGATAATGATCGGTTGCTTGCTTAGTCAGACTTGTAGATAGTATGACAGCCGTTAGATGAGTCATATATTCTCTTATCCTTATTATTATTATTACTAACTATTGTTGGATTGTTGTCGGTTTATGGTGTGGAAATATATCTCCGTTCTAGTCAGGCTAATCACATGTTCTTGATATGAGTTGTGTTGAAGTCTTATAGAATAGACACTGGAAGGGAATCTAGTGTAGATATTCGTCTAAGGCAAATTAACATCCCATTCGTGTAGACAAGGAAAACTGAATGTCATAAAAGTATATTATTGTTTCTCTGTCACTCATCTTCATTTGTTGATCTCCCTATTACCGTGCTAATGTGAGGCATAGCAACTTGCATCCTATGTACATTTGATCACTGAGTCTTATATTTAAAGTTTTCGTATAAAAATTACAAAAAATATTTATTCCTACGTCAATTTAGAAATAAACAGCTGCTACCGCACTATGAATATAATCCTAGAAAAAGGCCGTTAAATTAATCAGTAACACCCTTCTACAATACACAATGAAAAAAACGGAATGACGATAACATCAAAGTAGGAAAAGGAAACGAACCTATAGAAAGATGATCAAAGTCAATAGTGAAGTGATAAGTAAAAATTGAATCAATCTCATTATAGTGTTAACTGTTAGATACATCTTAGTTTATATCAAAGACTGATTTTATTGAGACAACTGTTAAAAACCAGAAAGCACTGGACAGCTGTTTTGTTCGAATATGGGACTCCACCTCAGTAGTGCAAACCCCTAAGGATCGGACCCAGCACCGTCAGGATTTACGGCGAGAGCCTAACCTTTGGATCACTGAGGCGACACCCAGTGATTTACATGTCTAGCTTCATTTTATTTGCGATGCTGTATGACCATCATCTAATCCCGTCGATAATACTTGTCTTATGTTCGATAAGGTTGAATCCCATTGGTTAAATGATATAAAATAAGAAATTTAACAATCTCAACAAACACCTATAAAAATAATTCGATACATTGTACACAGGAAAGTAACGAGCACAGAACCCATGATTTTCTCTCTCAGGTGCTAAACTCATGGATTATTGACAGAGCCTAAGCTTACACAACGTTAAACTTGGCATAATTTTTGGTCAGACAAATATGTATCAATGTAAGCATGGCGCAATATACTACTGAACACACATGAGTAGTTAAAAACTGATAGTATCAAGTTTTAAAAATGAAATCATAGTATGAACCAGTTATTTGACGACGCCGGGAACTTGTGGAAAACGGAGAGTGGAAATCAATTTACCTTAAAGTGCAATAAAGTCAAGAATATCCGTGTTGTATTAGTATCTGATGTTCCATCTTGACTCTTTAGAAAGAACCTGATTTATCATCAGTAGCAGGAGACCTTTACAGGCAAGTCTGGATGGAAACCAATGGGAATCCTGCTGTAAACAGCAAGATCAGCATTTAGACTGAAAAAACCTAACTTTGTCGTGTTTTACTTACACGGGATTCCTACTGATTCTTAATTCTTTATTTCCAAAGTTTTATTCTCTTCTATTCCTTCATAATATTGTTATTTCTCTTTGTTCAGTGCATTACTTCTACAACTGTGTCAAGTGCTTCAATCATAAGTAGAATAATTACTTTATTTTTCGTACACCTAAATGGAATAGCAATTTACACAGTTAAATGACGCTAACTAGAGAATCGATGACATATTCAGTGAACACTATTTCATCTATACATGGAATTGATTACTGAAATACTCAAAAGCAGTGTATAACCTGGAACACATGCGGCAGTTCAAGTTCCTACACCATATCAGCACATTAAAATGAAATTTTCAAGCCAAAAACCAAGGTTGATGAAGTAGTAAGAGTATCAACAGTAGTAGAAAAGACTAGGTATATGTAATATGATTCGGGAACAAGCAGAAATCTGCGAAATAAAAAGAATAAGATCATTTTAAATCTCAAGAACTAACGGGAGGGAAAAAGTAAATGAATCAGTGCCATTGCTACCGATTCTAAGCAATGTCACCCCAACTGGATAATGAACACTTATCCTCATGGATCAGTCTAGCAGTCTACGAATTCATGGGTCGATATCATATCTTAATTTGGCCGCCCCAGCTTTATTCCAATATATAACTACTCGTCGGGGTATGAGATTATCACGGACATGTAATATATACCCCAATTGCCTCAGTCAATGAAGATTCACTATCACAATAACCGTTCACTCGCAATTATTCTTTTAGTTGGTGTTAGTCTTCAATGAAATGTACTTAAAAATCACAGTTAGTGTTCTAAATATACATATATATTTTTAATAGACGAAACCAAATACATCAGTACAGTCGTTTAACCACTTACATACGTGGTCTATCCACAATGTATGTATAATATAATAAAATATAAACTGTAGTCGTTAAGTTCTTTTTCTATCATGTTCAAACACGATGTAACGTTGATTTTTAAGCATAACTAACAGTTTTGTCAAATACTAAAGTTTGTGATAAAAGAAACCTAGTTCGGAAAAACTAAAACATGAAAATACCACCTACTGACGGTCACTATGGAGACTTAAATAAACAATTGTGCGACATCTCATAATCGATATATACATTTACACAGAATTATGTAATTCCACAATCTAAGGCCATAAATGATCGATAATTTTTTTCTTGAATTAGATCCATATACATATATAAGAACAGATCCATATCCATATGCATTAATTTTTTTCTTAGCACAAATGTTCCACATTTCACACTAAACGACTTATGCCTACAGTAAGACAAATTTTACATTCAAAATTATATATATAACGGTTTGGACAGTAACGTAACATGTTTTGTAATGTTAAACTGAAAATATTTTAAAAATCAACTAGAACAACCACTAACTTGATGAGACAGTACTGGATCCAGATGCTTGTGAAATGCTACAAGGGCTTGGTGTTATTTTTGAATTTGTAGTTAATTCATTACATGGATCCTTGGATTCATTTGTCTGTTCTTCTGTTGACGACATCAATGGACCATTTTCAATTAAACACAAAACCTATAGTAAACATTTATAACAACTTATTTATTTATTACCAATAAAAATACAATATTATGCAGTTATAAAACTGAAGGAAACTATGACCGATGTAACTTATTTCACAAGTATATATTTGTTTATTGTGGTATGAAACACACTAGAGTAATGAAGGAAAGTAGTGTTATCCACTTGTTCAAGCCAAAATCGTTGGACAGAGAATCAAACATGTGATTCAATTATAGAAGTTTGAACATCTTAAACCCCTATTCTCCTAAAAAGAAAGACACACTTTAATAATATTTGAGGTTTACTATGCAGTTTCTGATTGTAAACCACGAATGTATTTATCCATCAGAGTAAACACCAAAACATAGATCAGAACAAATCTTTCCCCATAACTTGGTGACTTTTATCATAAAGTGATACGATCTGGAGAACTAAGTATCCGTTTCATTATAATTTCAGGACTCCTTAACACTGTGAACTACGGCTGTGTAGACTCAAACTTCGTGGTGAGGATGAGACCATTAAGACACTACATTCAAATTAGATGGTTAACATACTTCATTTTAGTCTGTTTATCGGAATATAGATAGCTCAGGCCTCGAAACCTCAGCACAACTTAGACCAGCAATTAAGAAATGTATCTTGTCTTTTGGAGACTATTCGACGATTTTAACATACTGATGTGATACGTTACTTGGAGTATACAGGTACTGCCTGAGCTTATTACGCAATTATCGTAACCATGTTGTTAGTATGATGGCAACTTGGAGAATCAGAAACGTGCCGACTTGGATTGAAATATATTTTTGCCAGAGACCAAGTTGTTTATCCCTGTCTTTATTCTGTGTGACCCCGTCATAAACAACCAAAAAATAACACATATTTCGCAGTAATTCACAGAAGAAACTTAATGTACACTCAAACCTCAACTAAAAATTACAAAACAATTTGCATGGGAACAAAAGACATACTTGATGTTCATCAATCATATCTATGGAATAGCAGGAATAACAAAATTCACATGGTATCATCGAGTTTGACTCCCATTCATCCCTAAGACAAGAAAAACGAATAAGATTTCGGTAAGTCAGTAACATGTAACAAGATCCAAAATAAACCAGACCTTAAAAGTATGACGTAAAGTTAAGACTCTACCAGTTTATCAACTACACTTGCACTGACTGTTGAAGTGAGTCATACAGGTAGCTGAAGATCTTTTGGTTGGGGCCCGGATGATCATTATAAACAATGGTTAGAGATTTCAGGTGATATGGCTCGAAATCTTTGGTAATGGAAGAGGTGACTTCACTCCTTATATTCCCTGACATCCTAGGTTTCATAAGTACCTAAATTATTTTGTTTTCTTATTCCACTAATCTATATTTTCCTCTGGAATCTTAGCTTTGACGCCTAATCTTTTCTGTTATCCCTAATACAGTTACTACCTCTACTACTGTTTGCTATTAACCTTAACAATCTTATCTCGCTATGTTAATGGGCTGTGGCAACTTGGACCAATGTACACGTGTGCCAGGTTCTACGCTAAACATAATCGACTGAAGCTCCTGCTGAGGACCAACAAGATTGTGGTCTAGTACCAGTAAGAATATAAACACTATGAAGCAGGTACACCCGGCCGACAAGTCGCAGAGGGCAAAAAAGCATCCTGCACTCCACTTCTAGCCATGATTTATAAGTTATAGGTTTAATTTCGAAACTGACACTTCTGATGTTATCCCACTAATGGAACGGGGTAGAATACATGTGTAGTGACCGGCCAGTCTCGATAAGAACACGATTGGAATAATAGAAACAATTATTATTATTGTAACCAATTGTACCAGAGATTGTTTTACTGTATTTGTTTAACTGTATCCGTTTCACTTCTTGTTCCATATACCGCCTGGTTTGGTTCGAGCTTGCTCACGCACTGCTTGTTCGCTTGTACTCTTTGGCACGTCTCGGTATTATTTCGATACCACGAGATCGCCAATAAATATACTTGATCTGGACTAGTAAAGCCTTCTGGTTTACGGGCTATCAAGGGAACCAAGTCATATTTGTACGCGTAATCGAATAGTAGTGGTGATCATAGTCCGTCCACGACTCGACATCCACTACACATGTTTGCAACCACATGTTACTAACTTGTTCATCCAATCCTATATTATAAGTAGCAAGACATAGCACTTAAACACAAATGATATCAAACTTTTGACCATGAAAAGACTCATACTTCTGTTAATTCAGAATACCATGGCTTGAGACTGCAGTTTGCAGAAAATACACCAAAAGGTTTATACGCTAATCGGGGCGCTCTTACTATACATATGTAGCGACATAACGAATGTACTAATGAACTAATTTTTCGAATAACCAATATCTTTACACACTATTTCGGCAATCACAAAATGTCAAACTTGCACGACATTCTCATTTGACGACCTCCCAACTGTTGTTTTATGACGTGAGCTGTCATTCCGACTTTCTACATGTTTCTGAAATGTTGCAGAATGTACATTTTGAATGCAATCTTCATATTGCAAGTTCAACGCCACACGGAAGTCTTTCTCGAGATCCTGAAAGATAAGTACTATATTTGAAATATGCATACATTCTGTAAGTTTGTAAGACATTCTAAAACTTTTTATTAGTCTATTATTCACGACTACCTATGGGTTTCTTACATCGATGAGTTTCAAGGTCTTTAAGCATCACAAAGTTCCCACAATCTGAGCAGCGCTCTGTCCTGGCACCACATGTTGACTCGTGGTCATCTAATAGGTCTATGGTCACCTCCAAGTTACAGAAAACGCACTCCACTAGTCGTCTAGGGCATATAAGCTAATATGAATAGGTTATTATTCAAACACATACTTCATGTTCCAAAACACTGGACTCTTTAAATAAAGATTCACAGTAGGTACACTTAATTTGACTATGTTTATCTAGGTGATGCTCCAATAACTGTGTCCTCAGAAGGCTGACACCACAATCTGGGCACGTTGTCACGTTTCGACAGCAAAATGCCTCGTGTATATCGAAGTTTGACTCAATTATGTTTTCCTTACTAACAAATAGCAATAATAAAGAAAATGTTACCAATTAACACATCTTCTGTACGATACTGAGGTTGCCATAACTCATTGGAACCTTGAAATGCGCGGTGACGCCTGACCAAGGCAATCACATATCCAATATCTTGAAGCTCCAAACGTTTTCTAAAGGGGAGTGAAGTTAATTACTTTTCTGTTTTGTTCCACATCCATGCTGTGAAAAAGCCTTATGGGTTGCTGATAGGTGCACTTCTTGTTTGAAGTGCTCAGAAGCCGAAGGCATAGACATTATTAAATATTCGGAGTAATTAGATGAAAAACTTAAAAAGAACTTATATAACTAACTCCTCTGAACCATTGTTTCCATTGGCTTCTTAATAGATAAGCGTCTACATGCATCTGATTACATCCAAAAATCAACTAGACAATGAGTTCAACAAACATCACAACCATGAAAACGATATGGATATTTACCTGCGTGGTATCGTAGGTACCTCTTCTATTTCAGTGCGGTCCAAGGGAACACCTCTAATATCGTAAGGCTGATCATTTCATCTTTCTTTCTTTTAAAATTGGCTGTGAAACGAATAAAACTGAACCCAAGTCCTGGTCATTTGGCTCATGTGGTTCAGAATGGTTAGAAATGTTGTGGAGGAAGTCGATAAGCCATTTGCTGTAACAGCTGCGGTTTTTTGTGGCAACAAATCCCCCGTGGCTCTGGATAAAGGCCTAGGTATATAGGGAAAGAGAATGTAAAGGAAATATCCGAAAATTGGTATGATATACTGTTTTGAGTCTTTCAGAATTTAGCAAGTTTCCTTCTGAAGGGTTCTAGTTATGTGACCCCTACAGCCTGTGGTGAATTCTTTGGCTCGACTTCTCATACAGAGTAGAAAGTATGTGTGCATCCCAGGCTATTGTGCCAAACTTCTATTTTTTTGGTTTTTTCCCATAGGTTGTTGAAATAATTTCCATGGGCGCAGGCCAGATATGAGTAAGGAATTTTGTGCGACTTAAATTTCTTGACCCTATTGGGTATCAAGTTAGAATGGTCTGAAGTAGATTCTCACAGGCTAACAAGAAGAACTCATTGGTCCTGCAGCATCTCTGTGGATTAAACAAACACCAATCATCAATATGACACACCTTTTGGTGGCCCTTTTTCTTGACGTCAGTTGTATCGGGAGATGATTTTATCAATGGGCCAACCACCTTCACTGTCTCTGTATCCGACTACAGTCAAAATGTGGCTTGAGGATAATAAACGAATTGGTTTGTCCAGCGGTCAGAATAACATATATGGGCTTGAAATAGCTCCAGCAACTACAAAGTCCCTCGTAGTAAATGGCACGTTTACTCGGAAAAACATCTAATTTCGAAAGTAACACAGAAGTGTTATATTTTTAACGTTAACAACAAGTATCGAGAAAATTGAAATGCATCTAGTAGAGTGTAGTGTGATGTGAGGAGTAAATATGTTATGTGAAGGTGTCATACTTATGTAAAAGAATGTATATGAATATCGTAAAGACGCGGACAAAAATAGAAGTGTTTGCATGAGAATATAAGTAAATTAATTAGAGTACAGAAAAATAACATGCGTTCATGTCGTTATAGTTTGGACGATAAAATAATATATTCATATAAGCTATTCGAAATGCCATGAAAACAGTGTAATAAGTCGTTTATTGCTTGTACCAGCGGAATAAATCGTGCGGATAAGTATTGTATAATATGGCACAAATTGATCTTAAGTGCCGAATGAACATAATGACGAAAATCGAAATACGAATATGTTCTGATAAGTTGCAGTAAAGTTAATGGCGTTCATTAGTGGTTATTGGATTTGAATTTACGTACATGGAGTTTCCATTTGTCATTTTAAAACATATTGTTTTGAAAAGTCATAAGTGTCATTGTAATTGTTTAGGTTGGTTTATGTATGGTATTCGTGAATCGTTTAGCTTCTAAATAAACTCACGTTCTCAGAATCGTTTTCTATATGCTAGTTGGTGCTTCTTCAAAACAAAGAGGGCACTGTATTAGTGACACGTTTTTGAGGTGGAAAAATTACTCATTAGTCACATTCCGTTTGTATTTTTCTTGTTTTTCCTTATAAGAAAACACTCACGTGGGCATGTATGTACACTTTACAAGATAAGAGCTTTCTCTTGGACAGTGTATGAATCCCGGAAAACTCTACCAGTTGACGTATTCATTTCAATCTATCTCAGAAAATGCTGAAAATAACATATATGATCAAAGACTATCATTTTTCATTAGAAGCACTGAATAACGGAGCGAGAAACGTCACCACACAATCTCTCTCTTTATATATTAACATATTAATTTTCCAAGCATCAGCATTCCATACCAAACTCAAACTCCCTGTCGACATATCCAGGACTACTGTAACTGAGTGGCAAGACCAACGACACCACTCGGTAATGGTGATGTGGAATTATTTGTAGATTTGCGAACACTGGTGTGGATAGAATTTGTATCCGTGGGTCTGTAATGCATTGGCTTTTAAACAAAGAATCTGTGTATGATCATTCAGCGGATAAATGTTGCATGTGAGAGCGTTAACTTAGCTGAGAATGTCATCCCGAGTCCTAACGTTTACGTTCTTCGCATTTCTCATCCGGCAACTTTGGACAAAACAACGTCACGGATAAGCGACGCTAACTAACGCTATAGTCTAGAACTTCTTATAATATGAAGATCACAAAGCCTATCAAACCAGAGGTCGAGATAGAACAAATTTAGTGGTATGTCCAGAATTATGGTCTACTTCGTTATTAGTGCGATTATAATTATAGACCTAGTCTGAAAATGTAGATGTCATGATGTAACTGCCTAATATGTAAGATCTTACGTGGAAATCACATCACTGCCGACATTGACTCATCGTATCGTAACAATTAACTACATGATACTCAGTACCTCTGAAGAACACATCTGTGCTGAAGATAGGTTAATATATTTGATGTGAATAAAAACAATTCATACAGAATGACTACATTTGTGAGGTTGATCCATGCTATCCTGTAGAATGCACAAATATTGTCGTACTCACCACTGTTGGCCTTCTCTACGTGTTAAATGTTGAATATCTATTTTCCCATATATCTCATGTGGTTAGAACCGATACCACTACACATGTTTGAATTGTGACCGATTTGTCGAAATAACTGAAGTCTACAGTGACTAGTTTTCATGAGAGATTTGTAGCACGGCTTGGCCGAACGTGATCTGGTGAGGACGGTTGACGGAGTCCCTTCAGAGAGGAGTGTACCAAGGAAAATCATGAACTCAGGGTCACTATCAAAGACTTACCAAACTAATCGCTTTGTAGATTTACTTACTACTACATGTGCGTTACAGTGGCTTCTTAGCAGAAGACCAATATTGATGGCTAAATATGATTGGAACGAAAGTATGAGCTTATTCACAGTACTAGTCAAATAAATGAAAAGAGAATGAAGTTTAAGATGATACAAACTGCATTTCTGTTGTTTGCGAAAAAATAGTTATCCTCATCCTGCAAGTGGAATCAGACCGGTTCGTTTATACCAACTAATAGTAACAACTTATGGAAGCGCTAGGTTTGCAAGTTGTTATATAATATCGCTAGTTTATGGATATTGGACATTTAGTGTCTCTGGTTATTTTATTGTCATTTAGTAAGGAGGTTTTTATATTTAACCTTAATTTTAGACTTCCAAAATGCGCTGCAAGTAGACGGATATGCAACATTATATTTAAAATTTGTTAACATTACAGTGAGTTCGTCAAGTGGACATTGCAACTCTTTCTCAAGACCAGATTACTGTGATTTGTATTTTAAACTTTGTATAGGCGATCAAAACTCGAGGTAACCTTCATTTTTATTAGTTTTCTTGAAACCAAAAATAGAGGGTGCAGCATTTTAGATATGAGAACACCGAAAGCTTCCTTAATGAACCAGAATTCTATCTCTTTTGGTGATTTCATAGACTATGTACCAAACCCGCTGTCCAGAATAGTGAATAAGCTTCCGGTAACATGCGTATGTTTTGATTAAACAAATTGCAGTCCAAATTGTACATGAAGATCGAAGTTTGGGATGCGGATTATTCTTTTTCTGATTTAGATGACCATTTGACAACATTTGAAGATAACGCGTACACGTATACTGTGTTTCCATTTGAAACTGGTGGTTCATCACTTTTTTATTCTTATCATCATCATGAAATATCTCGAAATATAACACAAGGATATATAACTATGTATGTAGCAGTTTGGGCTGTTTGTAATCGTGGCAGCTATGGAAAAGATTGTAGCGTCAGCTGCGTTCCGCAACAAAGAATACGGCACTATGGTTGTGATATTTCAACGGGCGCAAGGGTGTGTATTCCTGGTAAGTTCGTCTATGTGAAGAAATTTCATAGATGCTATAATTAAATTAATAATTTAAATGCTCTCTTCAGAATCGATCAGTGTTTAAAATTTTATTGCTTCCATTCAATACTAGTTTGGGTAAATTATCAGTAGAGTTTTAACCCCGAAACGTTATAGAATATTCTGTTCTTGGTTGCGATTTCTTAATAAGTCATGTATCTTAATCAGGCTTGCCTAAAAAGAAGTTTACTTATGACGATATATTGCTTTTGAGAAAACTTTGATAACCACCTAAAAGCTATCCTGAATTGGAAATTTTTGATGCCTGTATGAGCTTCATTCAAAAACTACGACTGTGAGAACTTTCAAGGGTCAACAATTTTATGTCATATTCTAATTATTCTCGGATCACCATTCTACTTAACCCCGAAGGTATTGTAAGAGGATTCTTGACTTATTTAAATATTAGTATCAGTATAAGTTTACTTTTAGGAGCTCTAATTTTATCAAAGAACATTCATGTTTTTATCAAGGCTTGTTAAATCATGTTTAACAATGTTAAACCTCCAAGAGGTTCTCAAACCTCTGATAACTCTGAAGTGACTGAAGCTTACAACTGAACAAGTAGATGTTAATAGGATCTAATAGATAACATGCATTCAAGTCTTCACGTAGATTTCCTCAAAATATCTGATACGACCCCCAGATATTTATGTTATTTGATAAAATTGGACCCTAGATTTTAAGAATATCTCATCTTCACACTATCTTATTCACAGGTGAAACAAACTTTAGAATTTGCTCTGAAATGTCGGTATTATTTTTAATTTTAACTCGCTAATTCATCCGAAGCATATACTGTTATTGATATCTCCACCGTTTGTTTTCGGTTTTGGTCAACAGATGCCACCCAGGAAAACAAGTTTTCATTCTCCGATCAAGCAGCTAACTAGGCCTCATAGTTACTTGTCCGGTCTGAATATTGTACGGACTTAGTATCGTTTGCATCTAAAGCCTCACCACTTAAGACCATACCAACTTACGTAAACGTCTTATTGCTGCTAAGAAAGGTTTTGATTCTCTACTCTGTTTCTAAACTCTGAATTCACTTGAAGTAGTTTAAATTCAGAATAGGCACTGTGTTATACAATGTCTTAGCCTTTAGTAAGATTTATTCAAAAAAGAAGACGTTTTAGACCTTTGAGATGAATGGCTGCTAAAACGTTTCTGACCTATTGTCTTGGTAAAACCTAACTATTTAAATAGTTACGGCCGATCTTTAAGTTAGGCTATTTTGTGATTTCATTGACAGGACGTGTTGTTCATAAGCTTGATTTTTCCTTTGCTCTTTTTAAGGGCCAATGGCAAAATTACTCCACTTATCGAAGTTTTCTAGTTCTGATATAATAAGGTGCCTGTTGAACAGTTGTTTTCATAGAAGTCAATCGATACGGAATTAAGCAAACAAAGTAAATTCCATGTTTTTATTAGGAGTGACCTCGCTTGAAACAGACGACTTAAGTGATAAATGTGATAGTACTTATGGCAATGCCATTGTCTATAAATATAAGATCACTAAATAATTTTGAGACACTTAAGGTATGGGCCACTTTTCACACTTTTCATTGCGTTGGAGTGGATATTATGATCTATACTTTGTAAGAACTTTTAAGCGACCAATTTTTTAGGGCTAAGTTTATAGAGGTGTTTACGTGTAGGCTTATTACTGTATCCAGATTGATTTTAATCTATACGAACGGTTGCTCTGATCATATTATTCTACTAATGTAATGTATGACAATTCTGTAACCAAGAGAAAATATTAAACTGGTCGAGTAGTTTTTTACACTTATCTAAATTGCTGAAAACTGTATAAGCAATTATTTCTACTCTTAGACAATCATAAGACAAATTCGTTTATCAGTTGTCAACCCCTAACAAAGTCATCGTCAATCAGTGAAACTTCTTGGTTTCATGGAATTTCGTGAATTGCTTTTCACTCTTTTCTAATCTGAAAAACTAGGATGGTCTGGTGATGAATGTAACAAAATTGATCATTGTGGTATATTAACTCCGTGTGGCCCTATGGGAACTTGTACTAATACTCATGTTGGATATAATTGCGCATGTAAACATAATTTTTCAGGTATGTTACCAAATTGTAATAAAATCACTCTCATAATTTATGATCGTAAATAGTGAGCTGTTTCAGAAATCCAAAAGCTTTTATTGCTCTAAAATACCAATTTAGGTGGCTAAATGTCTATATTTGGCTATTTATAATGCTTTTATTGTGATTAATTCTATAAATTTTCTCGCCAATCTTCTCATCGTAAAGTTCCAATGTCTTAACACCTAAAACATAACGGATTATAGCGTACAGTTCTTTCTTCGGTAGTGATTAGTGGGTAACGGTGATATTGAAATCAGTGCAGCGTCTTATGAGTAAAAGTTCCTTATACTCCTACACATAATTTACCCTTAAAATATTCTACCGAATCAAATTACGAACAGAATAAGTTCCAATACATTATTTATTTGTTTACAAGAACCAATTTTACTATCTTTTCAAATTATAGGCCTTAAGTCGACATGATCGATTAGTTAGCCATTGATTTCTTGCGGTCTAGGTAACACATCATTTGAAACAGGTGTTGCCATTTTTTGACTAAGTCTTACTTGATTTGTTCCAATTAGATTTGATTACATAGTCAAATGGTGACAAGATTATTGTTGGTTGAAAAAAACAAATTATTTTCGATTCCACACTCTTCTTAAACCTATAAAGTGTAACAGTATATTTCAAGGACTCTCTACAACTATGCCAGGGTAAAATAAGTTTGCATGTGTGGTCATAGGCTTTACAAATTTAATAACGAAAAAAATATTACTGTCGATAAATTTTTCGTCTGATATTGACGAATATCTGAACCTCATACAGATTTACCTGAAATCAATTTTCATCTAATGAGACTGTCGACTTTCTTATTCCTGGTCAATTACTGTCATTTCTCACGTCCACATCCAATAGGATAAGTCTTCTTAGAATCATGTCAAGGTACAATAGTCACACGTGTGTTCATCCGTATTCGGTTATAGCCTGGTGAATAACCATAAACTTTCCAGTTGTTATCTCTGGGGAACGAGATATCAACAACTAAAACATTTATGTACTGTGGCCAAGTGACACATTTACACCAATACATTTTGTTTTCCTATTTGTCCCCCTCTTCATTTTACTGTTTTTAACTCCAATTTCATGAAACATTTGATTATCACATTGTTTTATCATATACAAGCAGGTTATATTTGAGGTTCCATCCGTCAATTTTCATACTACACAAATTCCTTCGTTCATAAGAAACGTCTTTGAACATATAGTTTGTTTCTTAATGTAACAGACAGATAGTAGATGATCACGATAATGCACTGCCGGAAGTAGTTAAATCTGGAAAGTTTTCATTTTCTTCTTTTTAGGACCACATTGTTCAGAACCTCCAAATCAATGCAGTCCTTTACAAGATATTTGTCAAAATGGATTTTGTTTACTAAAGTACTTTGATGAAGAAAACAGAAGTTTATCCAATCCCATTCCATACTGTGTTTGTATACCTGGGTTTACAGGCAAATGGTAATTCAGACTGGTTACATTTTAATGCATAAAAATTTGCTCATAATATTTATTGAGTGCAAACCATGTATATGAAGTTTTATTGATGTTTATTAAATTCAAACACTCATTTCAACAGGTTGTAGATCAAATGGGGAATTAGAATTTCGATAAGCTTTCTTCGAAAGCTAGGCTCATGTAAATTTTTCTACTTCTTTAGACACTGACTGATAAGATGATAAAAATCACAAGGTCGTTAACAACCGTTCATTTTGCTTAAACACACCATCCAAGATGCTATTTGGAACAAAATGGAAAGTGGTTTCACCTAAAATGGTGTATGTTTTAAGGACGTCTGCAGTATTAATATTCGTGATTTGATTTTTATTTCGCAAGATTAATTCTTTTGTCATGAATCTAAACAGTAAGAACCATTTTAACCATAGTCAACATTGTGACGTGCAACATGAAGCAATCATTGAGGATTATATTTCTTTGAATATGGCTTGACAGTAAAGATAAT
Source organism: Schistosoma mansoni (assembly GCF_000237925.1). Classification (NCBI taxonomy): domain Eukaryota; kingdom Metazoa; phylum Platyhelminthes; class Trematoda; order Strigeidida; family Schistosomatidae; genus Schistosoma; species Schistosoma mansoni. The sequence continues at coordinate 25,054,022 of NC_031498.1, read as the reverse complement.
TTCAAACTGCAAATACAAGTATCTTTAGTGGTGTTCATTCACAAAAACCTGAAATGTCAACAGAATCTGATAGACTCAGTTTCAGGAATAAATCACAATAATGGGATATCCAAAAATACCATCAAATTTAACCAGCTTAAGCACGGGTTTTCAAATTTGAAAAGACTCCATATCCGCCTTGCTAGTATGTATTGATTAGTACAGTATCTAGTCCTAGGGCTCCCTGTTAGCGTCCATGACCAAATAACATCAGATGAAAGGTATCACACTTTATCAACTCCTTTAGTTTAGCGCCCAGAGTGCAACTCAATCCATGGAACAAGATCAGCACTCTAGACTAGATAAACATTACACTGGTAACTACTCAGTGATCAGTAGGTGTAAATACCCCAATTCTAGATAAGACCAATTGTATTCTAAAAAACCTCAGTGGTAGCGATTTTGGCAACAGCAGTGAATTGAAAATGTGTGAGTCTAGTGAAAAACATCAATTCTATCAAACTTGTTGACATGGCCTGATGAAAAGTGACAAGTATCTCAACTACCTAACACCAATTTAAACAAAACCTGAGAAATATTATCGTTCAGATTACTTAAGATCACCCAGTATACTCGTGATAGGTTGTCTTGAAATCATGTGCTTACCGGTGACTAATCTAAGGTGTCCAGAAACTTGAGTGTGAAACATTTACCCACTAATCTCACGGGAAATGGTTGCAGAGTGTCACTAATCGATTGATGATAGCAATGTAAATCATGAGATACTGGCTCGGTGGTCGAAAGGTTAGACGATTACTAAGGGTCCTGAAGGCCCTGGGTTAGACCTCTGATGGGGTCGTGGATCCACACCGCTGAGGACCCACGTACTAGGACGAGACAGTTGCCCAGTACTTTCTGGTTTAGTTGGTTGTTTAAATCAGATCACCCTATGATTAAAACTGTGGCGATCAACAATGTTCACAAACCCACCTACAATCGCATTTATCTGCTATCTTTCTGTCTTTCTGTTTCTTTCTCTTTCTTGATAATCCGTATTATACTGGTGCTATTTTCATTCTATTATTAGGTGTGAATTGGATATAGATGAATGTGCAATGAAACCAAATAATAACGACAGCAACGAAAGTATTAATATGAACCACCACATAACATCATCTTGTAGTGTAAATTCAATGTGCGAAAATCTCTATGGAAATTTTCGTTGTTTTTGTCAAAATCAGTGGACTGGTCTACGTTGTAATACACCACCAACTTTATGGCCTGATCATTATAAACCCATAGTTAATTCAAATGGTTTACCTGATTTCATAAATTTCAAAAGAATAAATTTATCAACCGTTTCATCAAAAAACAACAATGATGACGTAATAGTAAGAAACGTAATGTTTATTTTGAAAACATTTGATGTTATCGTCGGTATGTGATTGTAGAGACTGGTGAATTTTATTGGAATCACGAACCGATCTAAGTTAGAAACCATCGAAAGCTGGGGGCACTGGAAGGCCATCACGATCCAGTACAGGACTCATCAGAAATAATCACCCATGAACCCGCGACCGGGAATCGATCCCAGAACGTTCGTTTATAGGGTCGTGGGTTCGCACTGTTGAGTAGTTCCGTACTGAGTCGAAACGGCCATCCAGTGCCTCTAGTTTTATTAGTTTCCTAGCTTTCATCGGTTTATGATTTAAATGAAATTCAATTTTATCGTAAACCCCCATACGAGTCCTGCAAGAGTAATACCAATCGTTTACTTGTTCGTAATTAGTTTACTTCAAGTACTGATATCAGCTTGAGAACTATTGAAAATCAGTTTTATAATCCTCACTTAGAACTTCTTGATAATTGAAACTTACCACCACACTGCGGAATGGAATGTTTCACAACTTTAAACTAGAGAGTCAAAACTGAATATTTCACGATTCGTGATATAGTATGGTTGTCATCAAATGATAGCTGTAAGATGGTGGAGATTTGTAGCTCAGGTGAATGATTTTGATGAAGGTTTGTTCTCTTAGTTGGATAGTTTGATCCAGTTCAGTTAGCGAAACTCCATTAAATTGATAGCTGTCCCACGTTTGATAAAGTCGAACTCTATCAGTCACAGTTTTGTAGTAAAGTCCCTGAGGATTGTTCTGAAAACTTAACCCTAGTAAGTAAAAGATTATCATTAAGTTAATTGGTTGATGAAGATCGTACATTTTGAAGTTACTATGTGTCACAGAGTAATGCTTACTGTTTATTTTGTGTTGAGACAATCATGCAGGTTCGTTAGATAAAAAAAAAGTCCTAGAAATTGAAAATATACCACTTTCTTTAAAAACTGATGAATTCATAATCTTTGAGTACTTACCACTGGTAAAATATTGTACTTTCATCTGAACGTTATGATATATCACTCTTGCTCGTATATTATCTAATATTCATCATACTGGCAGTTTTCATAAAGTTTGTTTTCCTTGTTCCCTAACATTCATATGTTGAACTCATTGCAATATACAGGGTTTATACTTGATTATCACTTACTCAAATATGGTATACTATTTGGTGTAGTATATAAGCGAAATAGAAATCAATGTACTTGCAGGAAAACTTATTTACTGGTAGTCTGAGTCAACTAGTAAACTTATTTATTTTAAGGACTTTAGTAAATGAAAGTCATTTTCCCAGAGATAGGGGTTACATTGAACAGATGTCTTTTCATTGGATCTGTGTAGAATGTTTGTAAGATCGAAACTATGATAACCTTACTGAAAAAAAATTATGAAATTGAAGATGGTCTTCTGAATACAAGACAGATTTGTGTTAGATTGTAAATAAATCACATGTTATCTTCATTTATTTAGACTTCATAAAAGTCCATTGAAACCCTCTTAGCTTATCTATCTAATTTATACCTTAATTCCTGTTATCCAAACCGAAGAAAATAAGCCAAAAGCATGTATCACTGAATATCAGTTACGTTTACTATAAAATCTTTTAGCTAAAAAAGCTTATCAGTAGTTGTTCTTACACCACTAATCTTAAACTCTTAATGTTATATCGTATGAGTTTTGTGTGTTCTTGCTCAGTTGATATTTATTCGATTGAGTGTGTACGTGCCCTGTTTTACATATGAGTGATATGACCGCCAATGAGAGAAGAGCGAATTATCAATCAGAGCTATGATACACAAAAGCCGTATGAGCAGTCTTGAGCACTTATCAGTCCTGCTATCTGCCTAGCCCAGCCAGTTAAGTCCAGAACATCAATAACAGCCCCTGAAATATGAAGTAATTTTCTCAAACATACTGAGTTTATATACCAAACAAACTGACCACATCGTACCATAAAATAGAAAATAACATTTGTAAAAGATTTAGCCAAATGTCGTTGTGAATAGGGAGAACAATAATCAATAGACTGGGTATAACTCAAGAATGGTAAAACGTATAATAGTCTATAGGTCAAAATAAATCTTATAATAAAAGGAATATGAATATGAATAGTTTAGTTACTTAGCAACTAAACAATAGGAAATATACATATTACATCGGTCTATAAATAGTCCTCAAAAGTTACCATTCATAATTCTCCACGGGATACAACACTTACGAAATATCAACTTTAAATGTTCACTTTTTTTCTCTCGAAAGTATAGAATAAGGACGAACTTGAGAAATAAATAGCGACAAACTTTTAACCGGTTTATAGTCAACAAGTAAACAATCTTTGTAAAGACATAGTTTATGGAAAACAAATAATAATATTTCTAATTGTAAACAAATTTTACATATCTACTAAATGTATTAGTCTATTCCACATGTTAGTCCGCCTGTAAATTGTAAAACACCATACATAAATTCGTCCATACAAATACTAATTATCCGACCTCTTGAACCCTTGTAAAGACCCTAATAGATTTCTAAGTCCCCAAATTATTCTTGGTTAGGGTTAGGTATTTGAAATAGGGTTTAAGAATTTAGGGTTAGAGTCTTTATCAAAAACTGGCATCAGAAGTAATGGAAAATTCTGTATGGACAAATGGATGGGTAAGTTTGGGGCAAAGATCAAAGAGGGATTATCTGATTAGTTTGCCTATAACATGTATAGTACCATAAAGTTAAGATTTGTTTTATGATTACTTGTTGAGGGTCAGAATTTAAGGATATTGTCTATTTGTCTTTTATATGCTACCTACAGAGATAGAACTTAACATTTTATATTGTTCATTATTAATAATAATAATAATGATATTATTATTATTATTATTAGTAGTAGTAGTAGTAGTATTCAGTTATGGCAAAAAGTAATCCTGGGTGCACACTGCTGAGGAGTCCCATAATAAGAGGAAACAACCGTCCAATGCTTCCAGGTTTTCCATGATGGTCTAGCTTCAATTGATTCATGATTTCAACTATGAAAAATTAATTGTCCACAATCATTTTCAATGTTTGTTTTTTTAAGGCATATAGAAAGATATTTCTTCTTTTCATTATAAGTGTTAGTTGACTTTTGTACAAAGCCTAACATTTACATCCTCAATTCTGATTGACCCATCCCGATAACTTTTTCGCTCGCATATTTTTTTTCCCAAAATATCTTTATCATATTAGGTAATAGAAAAAACAAATAATAGTTGGATATATGTGCTTATCAGCGTATTTATTGTTCTATGTCTTATTTCATGTGGAATAATAATATATTGTATTTGTCGGAGACAAAAACGTTTATGTGGTTTCTATAGAATGAGTTGGAATCGTGAACCTATAATGTAAGTCGATGCTATTATTCAACTGTTAAAAAGAGGACTTTTAAAGTTTAAGTTTCATTTAAGCTATACACGTTTGTGGTCTATCGGTTAGGGGCTCTGGCTCGAGACTGATAGGTCCTTGGTTCGAATCTCGCGAGTGCGGGATCGTGGATGCGCACTGCTGAGGAGTCCCATAATAGAACGAGACGGCCGCCCAGTGCTTCCAGGTTTTCGATGGTGGTCTAGCTTCAATTGACTCATGATTTCAACTTTGAACTATACACGTTTATTTGTTAAACGGGAACTAACATGGGTGCAACATTTGGGTAATATAATTTGTCACTTCTTAAATGTTTGCTTGATTTTTAAAATATAGACAATGAATTGCTTGGGCTTTCTCTATATACATTTATATACCTCTCATTGATTTCCAATTGTATTATTAACGGTTCAAAATGAGTAATGCAGAAGAATATGCAGAAGATATTCAATAACTGAGAATTAAAGTTTACTGGAAAGTTTTGAATGCTTTTGAGCAAACAAATCAATGAATGAAAACACTTTCAGTGAAAAATTATCTTCTTAGCTTCATCATTTAATCCCTAGCCTACTGACAAATAACAAGGCTTGAATGACAGAAAAATAGATAAAATAGCAAATTTTATGTATGATGAAAAGTTCCTAAACAGTTGTTCATACAGTGTGAAATAGACGAGATCTACAAGTCTACCAAGTGACTAAACAATAACCATTTTAACATAAAGGGAGCGGATTCAATGTTATCTATGATGCCAACTTTATGATGTGAATAATTTCACATCTATCAGTGTAACCGCTGTATTCATGTGTGTTTACCTTATTGTTGTCTAGTTGTAGGCCGTCACTCGACCTGTTAATTAATCCGACTTCGGAAATGTAAGAACGAAAAATAAGGAGATTTTCGTAAGCATCAGTTTCAGGTCATAATGAAAATACATAGAAATATGAAGACCGATGCAGCCTTAAAATTGGGTACGAACAATTGGTCAACAATATAATGAAAAATTTATCTAGTACGATAAGAGCAATAAGTCATCTATCAATCTAATCTTTTCTTGAAGAGAGCCTTTTTACCTCAGATTGTCAGAATTTCAAGTCTAATAAATCTCAGCAAAGTCAGGAGTTTTGCTTCACGTGAAGATCTCCTTGATGATGGTTCGTAATACGAAAGTGAAATTTTGATCACTAGTTGCCTAAATAAAAAAAATTAAATTACTAAAATCAGAATACTTTTGACGAAGTCTTAGTAAAATAAAAGTATTTGCACGAGTTCGGTCCCGAGCCCGAATAAAGGAGGAGGGTTTGGCATAGGGTTAGCGACCCCATCCCGTAATAAACTAACTCGCAAACAAAACGCTAACGAGAAAAAATTATTCAAACCATTTAGTATATCAAACTGTTGCTCTTTTATGTTGTAATTAACCACAGGAACAAATTGACTTTTATCAGGCTATTAAAAGTCAAGTACACTAACCTGTGTTCTTAGTTTGGTGGCTCATTCAGTTTTACTTCAAATATATACTGAAGATGAAGAGGGAACGATGTAAATATATTTTGTCCAAAATTAGTTCAAACCACTTAACGACTATTGAAGCTACTGAGCTAGGAAACTCAGGCAAAGATTTTAAAATAAAAACCAAATGAGTCAATATATTATTTTGACCGTCAGTAAACTGTAGTAGCTGAGTAATGTTTGGCGTACGCCAAGTCACCATCTATCCTAGTTTTCTATGCCTATATAAATGGCGTTAGACTCAATTACTTTCGCAGAAGATTTATAACGATTTTGAAAACTACCTAGATACTCTAAAATGTTTTTTATTCACTAAAGTATTAAATTCCTCAGCAACAATGTGAAGTACAACCGTTTAAATCCAGATGTCATTTGAAAATTTTTCGAGATCTTACAAAATAATTTCTCTGTAAACATTTATCCTTCCTAAACCAAATCAAGTGCAAATAATAAGATAGTTGTGATGGACTTGTCCAATTACTTTGGTTTCTGATTTAATGCATAATAAATTCGATCAGTCATCAACTATCATTTATAGTTCTATGTTGTTTAGTTCCTTCATTCGGCTATATATTGACTAGCTAATTTGAAGCTAGGAAAAAGGAAGATTCTCAAATACAACACAGAGAACACCAACCCAGTCACACTTGATGGAGAAACTCTGTAAGATGTGGAAACATTCACATACCTGGGAAGCATCGTTGGTGAACGTGGAGGATCTGATGCAGATGTAAATGCGAGGATTGGCGAAGCAAGGGCAGCATCCCTGCAATTGAAGAACATATGGAACTCAAGATGACTATTAGCCAAGATCAAAGTGAAAATCTTCAATACGAACGTCAAGACAGTCCTACTGCACGGAGCTGAAACGTGGAGAACTACTACATCCATCGTCAAGAAGGTACAAGTATTGATAAACAGTTGTTTACGCAAAATACTCAACATTCACTAGCCGGATACTATTAGCAACAGAGTTTTATGGAAGAGGACAAACCAGCTTCCAGATGAAGAGGAAATTAGGAAACGACGTTGGAAGTGGATCGGACATACATTAAGGAAATCACCAAACTGCATACTGAGGCAAGCCCTAACTTGGAATTCGGAAGGGAGGCGGTAAAGAGGAAGGTCGAAGAACACATTACGCCGGGAAATAGAAGCAGATATGAAAAGGATGAATGTTAACTGGAAAGAACTGGAAAGGATTATTTGGGATAGGGTTGAATGGAGAATACTGGTAGGTGGCCTATACTCCTCAACAAGGGGTAACAGGCTTAAGTAATTAAATAAGTAATTTGAAACTGAATGTAAATGTCTTAAAGTGGCTAGTCAGTTTCATTTAATTTATTTCATTCCTATCGTACAAAGTGTTGTTGTTGTCATGATTATCTATATGGAATTATGATTCTATTTTAGCTAGAACTACTTAAAATCTAATAAATACCCTTAGTTACCATGAGGTATATTGAATTGTTTATCAAAAATTAAAAAAATTATAAAAAAAAATTAAAAAATTGTTTATTTATATTATATAATATATTGATCAGTAATAAATATGTATTACATATACAAGTTTTGTGACATTGTAACTACCTATAATTTTAGAATAATGAACAAATCAACTATAAACAGAAATGGTGAAGTATACAATATATTAAAAATACAGTCTATAATACATATATAAATATATATATATATACTACTTATTAGTATTAATGAAGCCAGTCATAATAATGTTCTTTTGTTTTGTTCTTTTGTTTTTGTTTTGTTGAAATAAGTGTTTTATGAAAAGGTGTACACACTATTTGAATAATGTAAAATTATTGTTCAAAGTTGAAATTATGGGTCAATTGAAGCTAGACCATCATGGAAAACCTGGAAGCACTAGACGGCCGTTTCATCCTATTGTGAGACTCCTCAGTAGTGCGCATCCACGATTCCGCCTTATGAGCGAGATTCCAACCCAGGACCTACCAGTCTCGCATCAGAGCCCTTAATCGATAGACCACTGAGCCGGCATCTAAAATTATTGAAGAATATTACATAGTTACAACATTTTGGACTTGACTTAAACTACATAATCATTTCATTATTTATATATAAGTTACCATTCTCTAATGAACAATCAGTTTTTTTAAAACCTTCTATATATTATAAACAAAGATGGATAGTGGCTAGTAGTGGAATCCAGTTTGACGCGCGTTTCGTCCTATTTAGGACTCATCAGCTGGATGTACCTGCATCCTGTATCCTGCAGTCCTAAACATCAGTGGGAAGATTCAAACAAGTAATATTAGGTGAATTTAAGTTTCTATATATTAGAAGGGGGGTTTTGTGGAGAGTTTAGTAATTTAGTTAAATTCAATACGTTATATGCAGTAGAAAGTAGTTCATTATTTCTTACAATTATTTGGAGTCTTGTTTTGTTTAAATCTTTAGAATGGGGATTTGTGGAGATTGTAGTAATTTTAAATAGTTGAATTCATCAGTCGATCTAAGCTAGAACACCGTTGAAGAGTCTCGTGCTAGGATGAAATAGTCGTCCAGTAATTACAGGTTTTCAATGGTGGTTTACCTTAGATTGACTCATTAATTCAACTGTTGTTTACATTTATCAAGGAAAACAAATTCATGAAAAGAATGAAATCAACTAACAAGGATGGATAGTAGCTAGCAGTGGAATGCAGGACGCGCGTGTCGTCCTATTTGGGACTCGTCAGCTGGATGTAAATGCATCTCAGAGTTGATGTTCACTCTGGGACTCGAACCCAGTACCATTCGCTTCAAACGTCCGGGATTCCACTGCTAGCCACTATCCATCTTTGCACATAATGAATGTCAATTAAGGCTATATCGAGGCAATACGCACAGTATGCACAGATGTCAATAAGAGACTAATCAATTGCAGTCCAAAACATCAATGGGAGGATTCAAATGAACAATACCAAATGAATTTAAATTCAATTAACCTTTAGTCATCCCCACTACTAGCTAATATATTATCAGTAACAACAGAAACCCCCATATATATATATATATATATATATATATATATATATAGTCTATTTATCATTTTTATGTAGTTCCAAAGTACTATTTACTACGAAACCCGCCACTTCAAATTTAAGTAAAGAACCAACTATTCTATGCAATCAAACGCCGCCAACGCCACAAAGATCTATCACTAAACTTACATTTATTCCAAGATATAATGTCCCAACTCAACCTGAAAAATATCAATCATTAATTTATGATGAAATACCTGATTGTTTTTTACAACATGAAAAAACACAATTAACTAATGATATTCCAATTGGGAAATCTCAACTTTCGATTTATGAACCATATAGTCAATTAGAATATGATACATTAGATATGACAATAGAAACAAAATATACAAATCATCAAGAAATGTTAGATACTACTGATAATGTCAACAATCAGGCGCAAAGGGCTACTTATCAAAATTCAAAACATTTAAAACAAGGACAAGAAGTATTTTTAGGAAATTATATGTATCTTGAACCGAAACAATTATCAATTTAACATGACGTAATCATGTATTACCTCTTAGATGGCTTCCTATCTTAATTGAACATGGAACCTACATTATTGTTTATAAAATATTTTTGAACGAATTGATTATAGAAATCCCTATTCACCATTATGATTATCTCATTTTGTTTCTATGTTTAATAAGTTAATTTCATCATGTGAATATTGTCTATTTATTTTTATCATCCTTTTGTACGATTGATTTGTACTACTTTTATTTGGATGGTCTACTCATGAATAGATCTATTCATTGAACTTATTTTATATGCTAAAAATACAATTATAATCATTTTTTGTTTGTATGTAATAATAATCATATGCACACTAGTGACTGACTTCGATAGGTAAATCCAAGAGTTCTATTGAGAAGCAGTGACCAGTGGAGATCAAACCACGTTTGTTGTGAGATAGGAACTCATTGAAGACTAATGGTGAACGGTCGATCAACTTCGTGGATTGGTTGGAGTTAGACATAAACACCATCAGATTCCGGCTCAGTGGTCTATCGGTTAAGTGCTCTGGCACGAGACTGGCAGGTCCTGGGTTGGAATCTCGCGAGACGTGGTCGTTGATGCGCACTGCTGAGGAATCTCGCAATAGAACGAGACGGCCGTTCAGTGCTTCCAGATTTTCCTTAGTGGTCTAGCTTCAATTGACTCGCGCTTGCAACTATGAAAATAAAATTTAAATCTGGTAGCTTCAAATTCGAAGCTTAAATAATTACCTTGATGATACAGTATACTATTTGTTACCATGGTTCAGTATCCAATGTCATCTTGAAAAAAATTAGCATTTACCAAGCATCTTGTTAAGGGATGTTTCCAAAACTTTGGTTACGTCTAGCACTGTTGACCCAGTTACTAGTCTCTGATAACTGTAGTGAATTTGACAGATGGTTGTTCAATTTCGTGGATTGGTTGAAGTTAGACATTAACACCGTTGGATGCCGGCCGGCTGAGTGGTCTAGACGTTAAGTGCTCGCGCGCGAGACTGATAGGTTCTGGGTTGGAATCTCGCGAGGCGGGATTGTGGATGCGCACTACTGAGGAGTCCCACAATAGAACGAAATGGCCGTCCATTGCTTCCAGGTTTTCCATGGTGGTCTAGCTTCAATTGACTCATGATTTAAACTATATAAAATTATTAAAATCTCCACAAAACCTCCTTCAGATATTTAAAGGTTGATACAATTTAAAGGTAAGTTAGTGGAGTAAGCTGTTAACAAAGTACAGGTTAGTCATAATGTAAGTCATGTAAGTGTCATAATAAGAGGATCAAGAGAATGGAGAAACATGTGAAGAAAATCTATGGCTATGTTCATAGTTGTTTACCCATATCTTGAAGCTATATACGGGAGAAGCTATGGTCACATTGGCTTGGAGAATATTACAGTACCCCGACCACAGTGAGTAGAATCTGGATTTAATCTGTGTATTTTCTATTGGCAAATAGTCTACCGTATTAAACGACTTTCATGTAAGACTACTATGTTGAGTTTGTATGGACTACTGAAAGTGTTTTGAATGTAAAACATATCATTCATTTTTTTTATCAAGTATCAGTGAAAGTAGTCAAAGTCTGCGAAGCCAGTACATTATAATTCTTTGAAATCGTTTGTTTCAAATTCCTACATATGTTCCAGGGAATATACACTTTTTCAGTTGAAAACTTATTTTATTTTTGCATGTGCGGAGACATAGAGAAATATGGGTCTTAAAAATAACTAAAAAAACCGAATGTTACTATATTTAGCAGTTTCTGAGCAAAGTAAACATGACCTATGTTCAGGTTGCGTCTTCATGATAGTTATCACTGGTAAAAGAGAAATGTTGCTAGTTCGATGTAAGAAACAATGGCATTTCCATAATTTTACGTCCGGATAGCCTTACTCACCTACTCTTCTAGGGATACCAGGCCTCTGTGCAGTTCCTACTAGCTCTTCACAGATCTCTCCATAGTTTAATGCTGTTCACAAATATACAGCACCGAAAAACTAAACATTTCGCTTCCAATCTAGCCCAACACTAACAAAATTTTCCTGAAACAAATCCGGCTTTTTTTAAGGCCATGAAGCCAATGCTTATCCCTCACTGATTCTATTGAGGACCTGAGATATTTGTTTACATTTGAATCCGCTCATACAACTCGGGTATTCGTACGAACCAATGATTCTTATGTGTTTGATCACCTGCTGATTACGTGTTCCAAATACAGCACGTTTGTTTGTGCCCATCTGGTTCTGTTCGGCTTAAATCTCATTGTTTCGGAGGTTCCTGGTTAGTACAATAATTTGATTACTTTCAATCATCATAAACACACATTGTTAGTTTGCAAGGAAGGCATTAGGTTGTAAGGGCTGGTGTGAGTTGTCGTGTACAGCGCGCAGAAACATACTTTAGAAGTAACATGAACCTTTCAAGATCGACATTTATGAATTTTAATTGCCTAACATGGTTAAATACTTCAGAGTATTTTGCTAGGTTTAGCCATGTTATTAGATTTGCTGTCATTTTATTTGATTTTTGTCAAATTTAATACCTTGGGATGAAGTGGTATTGCTAATCTACTATTCGTCATCGACTTTAAAAGCGCTTCAAGTTCAGAGTTAGCAACTCTTAAGAAATAGTTTGTTTCTGTGAGTGAGAGCGCACGTTCTTTATAGACTAGAGCCTACAACAGTTTTGATGATATTGAAAATATTTCTGCCAGTCTAAATCCTCTGTAGTCATTTTATCTGCTTTCTTCTAAACTTAGAGGAGGAGTGGCCTTCTTCTAATTATTGGTTGGTGGATATCGAGTGCTTAAATTGGGTCATTTATAGTCTCATTGTGGATGTCTGTATTATATTTAAGACAGCTGAAGTACACTGTTGTAGTATGAAGTTTTTTTAGTCCTATTATTTTCTATCGACTCAATCCTTGAAGCTAAACTTATGATAACCGAGGAGGTTTACGCTAAACATTTAACACTTGAAGAAAGTCAGAAAAGTAAGTGCAGGAACGAGGTACAGCTAGTTCACTCAGGCATGGTCACTCTAAATAACCTCTTTATCTTTATATCAAATAAATTATTTCATCCTCGACCAAGATGTGTCGTTCAAAGGTTCATAAAAGGTATGCTGCTGACTATCACAATAAGAGTCAATTTCGACAGTGATGTGACCTTGACATAAAATCTTATAGATTGAGTAGTCATATAATAGCATATCCACGATATCCGATCAGACCTATTATTATAGTAACATAGATAAGTGAACTAATACCGACCACCACTTAAACCCCATAACCTAACGCGTACTAGTTTAAAAAGTATTCTTATTTCTAACCAGATTTATATAGTCACTACTTATGGCTACTACCTCTTAGTAAAAATTCACCAAGCGTTCAGCAGCTTCATTCGGTTTCACCCTGGATTGTCTTAAGACAAACCATGGACTAGTATTTTAGTCCCGAATCCGAATAACGTGGGAATTGTCAGTAGACTCCAGGTATGTCCCTTCTAGAACATGGGAGACTTGGAGGCGGTAAAAATTGGAAGTTATGACATGTATTTCTAGATCTATTGTCGCCGTCTTCTTTTCTATTTATCTTTCAGTCTATCAGTACCTGAAGGATTCTGGTTTTTGTCTTGGTGACCTCCGGCGCGGGACAACCCCATTTGATTTAACAACAAACCAGCGTCATGTTGGTTTCGATGGGAGAGTAGTACAGTACTATTAGTTTCTAACCACACGATCTTCGAAGCTGAATATATAATAAGTGGGAAGATTTACGTTCAATATATAACACTAAAGAGAAGTTCAAAAATGATCAACGGGGATCAGTAATAGAAATGCCATAGCCCAGCCATGCAAACGTAGTCACTCTATGTAACCTCTTGGTCTTCGCACCAAATACATTGCCCTCTTCACAGACCAAATGTGTTCTTCAGAAGTGTTAAATATCAGACTACTGATCGTTATGATGCTATGAGTTAGTGTAGACAATGACGTGAGTTACACGTAAGATTTTATAGTTTAGATAGTCCCATCATGACAAATCTGAGATTGTGGGGTTGGGTCCATTATTATAATAGCAAAGATAACTGTGTAACAGCTCAGGTTGGTTGGTTAAGAGTTGACCCCAAACAACCAAGCATATGCTAAAACAGTATTGTTCAAGTATTCATTCACTTCCTTACCTTTTGTAAGCGTTATATTCCCTACTATCTTATATGGAATGTTGAGAGCCTTTGTTTGTCTGAACAGATAATCCCACGCTCCACTGTGACTGCGCGAAGATCGAAATAAAGACCTATTCACTACTTCTCTGGTTTCTTCTATCAATAGCACGAGGGTTACCTATAGGCACGAAAGTGGTGAGCCCTTTTTGCCCTTTTTGAACACAATTTAACCTCATTTCTGATATTAATTTTTTTTTACTTAATCGTAAAAGTAGACCGGATTATCCGTAAACTAAGTTGAGTATATAACTAGTTTATTCCGTATTATCTTAAGTTATTCGTGTTATAGTAACCATTTTTCGTGCTAACTTTATTGCTATATTTGTCACATACCTCATGTCAGACTCAATAGAAACCCATAATCTGGAGGATTTGTCACCAGTGGTGATAGACACTGTTATAACTACGAAATCCCGACTTCCAGAATTTGATCGTAGTGATCCTGAGTTGTGGTTTGCTCAACTAGAGCATTATTTCACAAGACACAATATCAAATCTGAAGGGATTCGCTATAGAGACTTGTGTTCTATCCTTCCTCCTTCAGTTGCCAAAGAAGTCCGTGACTTGATTTTAGATCCACCATCACCACAACCATACACCATCTTAAGACGAGAGATAATAAACCGTTTATCATTATCAGATAGTCAAAGAATCCAAAGACTTTTTCAAGGTGAAACACTAGGTGATCGGTCGCCGTCACAGTTTTTGCGTCACCTCCAAGTGTTAATGGGTGATAACACGGTGGGTGAAGCAGTCCTAAAACAAGGATGGATACAAGCTCTCCCATGCTACGCCCAACACTGTTTGGATGCACAAGATCCTGAAACCTCATTATCTCATTTAGCGCGTATAGCCGATAGAATAATGGAGAGAGGTCCTCCAACTGGACCAGGCACAATAAATCACACACAAAAAGTAGAATCAGCAAAAGACCCCGTCATAGAAGGACTCATTGCGAGTGTTAAGAGTCTCACTGAGGCTGTCACCAGAATGCAAATGGGTCATAGAAACAGGAGCAGGTCACCACAACGACCACGATCCAAGTCACAAAACAGGTCACAAATGTCCAGACAACCTGGGCAGTTTTGTTGGTACCACTGGAAGTTTGGTGTCAACTCAACCAAGTGCATGCAACCATGCGCCTGGCCTAAGCATAATTCTAAGACAGCGGGAAACGAGTAACCCCTCCCCAGGTCGCGACGACTGAGGAGGGGCGCCAAAACAGTCGCTTGTTTTATGTTAGAGACAGAAACTCTGGCTTGAATTTCTTGGTGGATACTGGCGCTGCTCTTAGCATCATCCCTCAAAATAAAACTGAGATTAGTCGAGAAACATCATCAATTACACTTCAAGCTGCAAATAAAACTAAAATTGCGACATTTGGGCAGAAAAACTTAACCCTAGATTTGGGGTTCAGGAGGCAATTCCCTTGGGTTTTCACGGTAGCCGACTTAGATCTGGCAATACTGGGGATGGACTTTCTAGAGAGATACGAATTTCTAGTTGACACCAAGAAACGGCGATTAACACTAAAAGAAACTTCGTATTACACAAAAGGCAAAGAAAGTCACATCAGCTCTCTTAACTTGATTCAAACTCCTCCAGTAACAACAGCGAAATTCCAAGATATACTCGCGGAATTACCAAACTTAACTAAACCAAACCCACAGCCTTCTAAAGACAAACTAAAAGTAAGTCACACTATCAAAACCGAAGGTGCACCGGTTTTTGCAAAACCCAGGAGACTAGCACCAGATAAGCTCAAAATCGCTAGGGCCGAGTTTGATTATATGCTACAACTGGGTATTATCCGTCCCTATGATAGTCAATGGGCATCCCCTTTGCATATGGTCCCAAAGAAGAATGAAGGTGACTGGCGACCGTGCGGAGATTACAGAGCCCTCAACCGTCAAACCGTACCAGATACGTACCCAATACCGCATATCCAAGATTTCACAAAGCGGTTTAGAGAGGTATGAACTATATTCACTAAAATTGAGTTAGTCGGGAAGTGGGATCCTCTAGAGTCGACCTGCAGGCATGCAAGCTAGAG
>NC_031498.1:24934307-25037712 GCF_000237925.1 Schistosoma mansoni | reverse complement strand
GCGTTATGATTGATTGTGCTTCTTACTCATCTATCATCACTGTGTTACCTTTCTTTCCGTCGTATAAATTAATCGCTTCAAAAAGTCATGATATCATCATTGTTTTGCCACAAAGAACAATATAGTGAACAATTGTGGTTTCCTGAAAACATATTTTTTCTCTTAAAATATCTAAAATTGATTGATCACTGAGTTGTGAGCAATATCATAAATACCAAGATCTAGCTAATTCTAGTTGAAATCTATCGATCAGGTTGCATTATGGACACTTACCTCAAAGATTTAACATCGAGAACACTATATTGGTCAATACTCGGTGATCAACCAACAGTAAAGTATCTGAGTCCTACAGGAGGTCAGTTACTATGCTAATAGCTCATTATTGATAACTGAGGCTTTGGACCTAGGTAACATAAGATAAAAGAAAACCAGTTCCCTTAAAGTTGCAGGTACACTTTGTTGAGAGTGTTAAATAACGCTAAACACTAGGTCCAAGTTTTCCTGTTAACTACTTTGAACCATCACGTAAACAAATCTTCCTATAAAACAAGAGATTGAATGTATGTATTTACTATATTACTACAGGCTAATATTTACTTAAGGAACTAGGTAAAATTTTTATCTTTTAACCTCCAGGTAGCCGGCCAGTAACCCAACACATTACTTTCAGTTCTTGTTTGTTTTTTTGTTTTTCTTTTCTCCCCCTCATATATTTCAAAAGCAAATGGTACTTTATCCAGATGATATACAAAATATATAGATATTTCTATACTTGAATTGTCTTGAGTTCATTCTGTTGAACAAATCCATTCTTTTTTTTAATGATTACAATAACAAAATTGTTGGGGTGATCCAATCAGCATTGGATTAGAAGTTTTGCTAGAAACATCACGAAAATGATAAGTCAGATGTAGAGGTTCTGATTAGCTGATTACTACTGCACTGCTACTATGTTTAGTAGTATCCAGGGTTTTTCAGGGGAAATTTACGGATGTGGAACTTTCTCGAAAAACTCTGAGACTACCAGGTGAATTTATTAACCCTAATACTAACAGTCAAAAACTTAATTTAGAAAATTATGTAGATCAACTACGGGACCACATGTCTAAACTTAAGCCGATTAATACTCGTGAACAATCGCGCGCCGTATATATACCTAAAGACCTAAGCAATTGCACGCACGTCTGGATAAGATGTGACAAAATAAAAGCACCACTCAGTCCTCCATTTGAAGGTCCTTTCAAAGTCATCTCAAGAAAATCTAAATATTTCGTGATAGAAAAACATGGAAACATCGACACAGTAAGTATTGATAGGCTAAAGCCGGCTTATCTAGATCATGAACCACCATACGTGTTGTTAGATCGTTTAACTGACAAATCCATTACGGAATCAAAATATAAAGATGATAAATCTTTACAAATGACTAAAACGGTTCGCTGGGCACATCCGATTAGTCAGTCAAGGATGTTGACAGTTTCGACTGCAGGATAAATCTAACCACGTAGCTAATCAGACCCTGCATCTACTTAAAAATAATTTTTTTTTCTTCATTCCGCCTCACATACAACTCCCCAGAACTTTTACCTTTGATATATAAGTGTTATGTTAAATATTTTTTTTAAATACTGGACACATAAGCTAGGTATTCCGAAACGATGGCTGAGGATTTTATTCAAACTCGTACAACTTACACTGGCAAATACAACGAATTCAAAAAGCAACCCAGGCGAGTTTTATAATTTCTTTTTCTGGTTAATTAACTATACTGGCTATACATATATACCATATGAACTAATTCTAAAAGTTTTCGGTCGAAGATATGTTTAGTAGCTTGATACAATTACTATGGTCAAGTACTTATTAAAGTTCTCATCATTTTTTTTTTAATTTCTGACATTTAAGAATCAATAACCGTGAAGATATGGTACAGTACGTTACTGTAAGGTTACTATCTTAGCCGCGTTGATTCCACATACCTAATTTTAAACACAACGTATAAAAGAACTGTTAAGTAATCATAACATTGAACTCACGATATGACTATCGTGGCTATGTTAACGTTAAACCAATTATTATTAGTGGCCCATACAAAACCCTGGAACTTAACACTAGCGTTATAAAAAAGACATGTTATGTCAATAGCTTATATATATACTTTTTTTCTCGGTTTAATAATAACGTAAAAAGAGTATTTGACACAACTGTACTTGATCCGCATACTCAACACAATTTTTTTGCTTCTTAACCGTATATTCGTTTCCGTTTTGTGGATTACTCTGATGCACCCTTGGTTACGCACCTAGTTGTAAAAAGCGGTCATCACCGGCTCAAGGTCATGCACTTGATCGATTTTGTTAAAGAGTCCAACTTCTAGCAAGTTCACCCTTTTACATATACGCATTACAAAAGAGTTTTTTTTTTGTTTTGTTGCTGTTTTCATGGTTCTTCGTACACAAGATATCTACACTATGTTTATTTCCTTCCAGAATACCAATCCGTTCTGGAGGCCAAGCACTTACATGAACGGAACAATTATCAATTGCATTTATGTATTTCCATTTTGTATCTTATTATTTTATGCAGGCAGTGGAGCAGTTCTTCAGGTTTGCTTGATTTTCACCATTACCTTTGAAGTAGACTCTTCTTTACTTTTTACTTGAGGGCGACTCAAGAGGCAGGTGAGTAAACACCTGATAGCCGGTCTGAGCATGGAAAAATCGTACCTCACCAACATGGTGTTGGGTAGCCCGCTCGCGGCACTTCCTCAGATATTCTTATTCCACATTCTCACACTTTCTCTTAAAAGCACGCAGCAAACCGTCAGCGATAGTTGTAGAAAAGATCACATGCTACAAAGATGACAAGCTGGTAAATGAAGAGACATCCATGGACTATCATTGAAAGCGTTAGTCGTAACTGATTGTAAGTCAAATAGTGAGCGAGTTGATAATTTCGCCTTGGGATGAGAAATAGAACGAAGGTGTTATCGATAGATAGGTTGATCGAACCGACGTTACTACGGAAGTCGATTCTAGGGGGAAGCTAATGTAACAGCTCAGGTTGGTTGGTTAAGAGTTGACCCCAAACAACCAAGCATATGCTAAAACAGTATTGTTCAAGTATTCATTCACTTCCTTACCTTTTGTAAGCGTTATATTCCCTACTATCTTATATGGAATGTTGAGAGCCTTTGTTTGTCTGAACAGATAATCCCACGCTCCACTGTGACTGCGCGAAGATCGAAATAAAGACCTATTCACTACTTCTCTGGTTTCTTCTATCAATAGCACGAGGGTTACCTATAGGCACGAAAACTGTACTCATACTTAACTAGACTATAATTAAACAGACATTCGAGTACTTTTTAAAGCACGTAATTCTTTTATTAACCTAAGTCTTGGTGTGAATACCTACGACTTAATTGCCAAACGAAGCAGGCTACCCCGCGGGTATATTTTACAACCTTTTCGAGTTGTCGTGCCTCGGAAGGCGAAGGCTTTCACCATTACTGATTGAACATCTGGACAATTTGTTCCGGTTTAAAACACACTTAGTTGACGTGACAACGTTCAGCATATCTCAACCTAAATACCTAAATAACAACGACTTAAACCCAAGTTAGGATATTTAAAGGCGAATGAACAAGAACCCCCTGGGATTACTCTGAAATTAGTTGCTTGTCAAAAAGTACGCAACGCCGTTTTAGAAAGGTCGCCTGTAGACGACAAAAATATATCCATCAAGGGATAGGCAACATGTATAGTCGGATAATTAAAAAGCCATTTCGTGTTGTTTCTGTTAACACATATAAAACCTACGGCATTTTTTACTCAGTATGTGACTGTCGCAGTTGAAAACATTCGGTTGTTACGGGATTACAAACAAAGATTGATGTAAATGCTTCCTCTTGAAAATCAATATTTAACGGAGTTTGCTAGGGTTCAGGTGGGTATGTGTCACTTGCAACATTAATGCTGAGGATTTGCTGAGTAATATTATCATTCGATTAACAGTTCTGCGAAAAAAAGTCAGAAACCCTGAGAAATGCTATTCCTGAAACGGATAAACAGACGAAGTAAAAAGTAGGGTCTTCGAAAACATGTGTCGATGGAACGCACATCGACACTAGTGAAGATATACCGAAACTCAGCCTCACCATAACATCAACGGTGTTAGACTGTTTGAGCAAACTTATATCTCTCAACGCGGGCTCCTTGAGTGCGATTGTGGTCCCCGTAAACTCTATAAGCGACTGAAATGCCGTCAACGGGGTTAGAGAGGATTGTGTCTCCGTCGAAAACTGAACATTCCAGGTCTTGTAGGAAAATCAGCTAGTGGTTTGTCCGTACAACCTACCACTCAGACTTTCCAAATAGTCAGCAACGAGTGTTGGAATCTAAAACTCAGTCTGACCGCCAAACAAAAAGAACTCCAACCTCATCGTGCCCGAAAATCTGGGAAAACGATCATGTCTAGAGATGACTCTCTCATATCCATGAACATTTAAGACGTCTCTGATCTTCCTCTCAGTCTACAGGACAAAAAGGCTGGGATGTTCTGAAATCAGTTGAACAGGTAATTCAAATTTCCCGAAATAGAAGTAGTGGCGGTTACACATCTTATACATAGAAGATGTTTTGTTGGCCAGTCACTTGCTGAAATCAAGTGATATAAGAATACTGCATGACATACCATATTCTGAGCGCGATCCCATCAGAAACATCCGAAGGGACTTCGAGAGACGTTCATTTGCTGTGGAAATATCATTTTGCGAGGTGTTCCAGCAAACGCGGACACTTACTATGAAGACTATTACATCCTAGAGTGGAAGTTAATGAAGCAGTCCCTGAAGCCCAAGAACATAATTATTCAACAAGTGGTGCGATTAGCCGAGATGGACGGTGACCTTGGACCCATGCTGGTGAAGATAACCCTCTTATCCTTCTAAATGGCAGCTGCCACTCTCGAATCATTTCGTGACGCTGGTATTTACCTCGAAAGAGTCTGTCAACCGTCCTTCATGCACAATTTTGCGGTTTAATCCATCATAGGAATCCCGTATGATATTGACTATCTTCTCAGGCGTTAATCTGCCCAAAGTCAACCTTGGTGAACATATGTACATTGAAGATGGCAAGTCTACTGGGAATTGGTTGATCAACCCCATTGAAGATTTGAGGTTATTCGGGAATGTGTAGTTAACAAACATTCAGACGCCGTCATGCTTAAACTGCTTATTAACAAATGGAGAATTACTAATTGACAGCCTCTCAATCTTACCCCTTCCTTGGAAAAAAGTGATCATTTCGTCATGTCCTGAAATTTTATCAACAAAGCCGAGCTAACACATGCGTTGGAATTTCAAACGTTTGAATGTGTCAGCTTTACAGGGTAACCTACAGCAGGTGAGCTGCCAAGTCAACCTTCAGCTTGATATGGACACTCACTGAGATTTTTGACTGCACACAATCTTACGTACCACAAACCAGTCTGTCATACAAACAGTCCTTAGAGGTCACGAGAAACGTAAGTCTATGAAGATTGGTAATTTTCGAACGCTGAAACTTGCAGGGTATTACTGGGGAGAATACAAACGAACCAGTGAAGGCAACGTGTAAAACTAAATCAAACAACAAGAAACCAATCCAAGAAGATACTCAGAGAAGCGAGACTTCGGTTTTAAGTCAAGCTAATCGATAAATTGGTCTCCAATCCGTAAATATTATTTTGTCATGCAACCCCTCTTTGGGAAGCCGAAACCGGAGTTTCTCAACTGCTTGGTCTTAATGGCCTGACCAACAATGAATGTGATGCTGCTAAGCGCCTGGAAGAACAGGGTATTCAAAACTTCAACCGTTCAATACTAACCATATCGACGAGAACTTCACTGAAACTCAACAGGAAACTCAGAAATGAATCTGTGAGCTGGCTTGACGTGTCAGAACCTGAAGCACCTAAACAAGGACCCTATTCCTGGCCCGGAAATCGAAGATTCTGGTTTACTGTGGGAAGAGGCTTCAGTCTTGGCAACATCACCTAACACGATGTTCTCACATTCGCTAAGAAAAGTCACGGTCCCAGGAAATTGGAAGCTGGCTCACTTTACACGAATTTCCGAAGGAGGTCAACGCGGCAAACATTCAGGCCACCGGCCAGTAGCACTTCTGTCCATACCCTCAAAAGTTATGGAGTCCTAGATCGCCTACGCGAGTGCCTACTATCCGTAAACTTCTTTTCACCCCAGGAGCACGGTTTCAGGAATATTCATTCTTGTATAACCAGCCTGCTAGCCACAGTGAACAGATAGACAACTACCCTGTCCAATTCGAAGAACGTCGCCAAATCGTCCGCTTTGGATATTGCTACTCTAAACCTGTGAATGTAACCAGTGAGGTTATATGGGAAAGTGTGATCGGCCCATTACTATTTCTCCTTTTTATCAATGATGTGTTCCCTCTTTCAGTGAGGTAAACATTTCCTTCTTGCCGGTGACCTAAAAGTGGTTTATTCATTCTCTTCTCTCACCAAAGAAAGCTGTATTTCAGCGGTAATCCAAGAAAAAATAAACAAGGTGTACGAATGGACTGTTTCGTGGAAGTTGCCACTTTTTTTGACTAAAGCGGATTTATTCACATTGGCCGCTGCCTTAACCTAAATATGGACATACACAAACGTACATTGAAACCTCTCGACACTGTTCGTGACTTGGGTTTAAGATATAGCAACAGTTTGAACTTTTCTGAGCACCTTGCATCTCAAGTATCCAAAGCTAGAAAGTTCATCGGATTCATAATGATTAACTTCAATAATATGGAATCGACATTATTGATATACAGAAAATGTATCTTACCCATTCTTGAATTCATTAATATCATTATTGGTCCCTCGACACATCAGATATTTTTTCATCTTTTCTTGTCCTCCTAAACATATTTTATTCCTAAACATCCGAAGTCTATAACTAAAAACGAAAAAATTACCCTATGTTACACCTAAACAAATCAACTCAGATTCATCTTATCTTCACCACACATATATATACACATGGAAATTTATATTTGATTATCCTTTCCAATTAATTGAGACTTTCATAGCATCACTCCAAACTATGACTGCACAAACACTTATTCCAATGTCACATCTTACCGCAATAATAAATTATTTACTTTTTAATTTATTTGTTCTATTTTATTTTTATTACTCATTCGACGATACATACATAGTCCTTTATTTTTGTTCTCTGTCCATGAACACGTTTTTCTCAGGCCACCGAATGTTCTAGTAGGATCCCCTAGGCTTTAGTGCTGGGATTTTTTCTCGAATTTTATGGCCGATCTTCTTCATCAGGTGTCGTTTCGTTTATTACTTTTCTCTGACGATGTGAGACTCTGGAGAGAAGTATGCAACCAGGACAATAAGCTAGCGCTTCAGGAGGATCTGAACGAACCTCAAGATAGGGCGGATAATAATCGATGTACCCTTAACACTTTAAGGTGTAAAGTAGTTTATCTGAGATATGTAACAGACTACGAATACAACCTAGGTAACTGTCCTCTAGAGGTATCTTAATCTGAGAAAGATCTAGAGCTGTTGGTACTCTACTATCTGAAGTATTACGCTATGACAAAAAAGCCTTTCGAGCAAACCTTGTACCTGTAGAGCCAGTGAAATATCACTGACCCCTAGCCAAATCATCCGGCAGTTGGGTCACTGAATATCGAACCCATCGTCGATCCCTGTCAAATTGAAGGACAACCGACGAGCATCAGTTGCTCGTATGAAATGGACTGACTCATGCTGTGGTGGTCTCACTATCTCCTCTGTACTCATCCTAACTAATATATTTCCGTAGTAACGTCCTTTGTGTTATACAGTCTTCTAAGCCGTTATGGTACCTTGATACATTGAGGGGGTAATCCAAGTTAGGTGCTGACCAAGAGGTGTGACTTCAAAATTATTTATTGGTCACACCATTACCGTCTAGCTCGAGTGGGCTCCCAATCATTCGACATAGTCCATCTACCTTGGTGATCTACATACTCAAATTCAAGTCTTAGAAGAGCATCTCCAGTTACCGAACCTTTACCCATTAGAATACAAGCGTCCTAGAGGTGACCTTCCTATGAAATATAGCACTGTAAACACTTATGGGTGTTCCCGTAAATACCTGCGGACATATTATTAAGAACTAAGGACGGTATCTCGCTACAATTTACTAATATTTTTTATCATTTATCATTAAATATCCTCAAGTTCTACATGGAAGCGTGAAAGATTCACTGCTACCAGATATGGATGCCTTTTAAGCGAAAGCTTCTTCCATTTTATCTGTAACTATTTAAACCATTTGAACTTTTATATCGTCAACGGAAGGAAAAGCGCGAAGTTCGTTGTTCGAGGCCACTTCAAGGTTATGGGTTAATATGGCTGAAGGGAAGCTAAAAATCGGTTCTCGTGTTGAAGTGACGGGAAAGGATGTTGTTGGTACCATAGCATATATTGGAGCAACACAATTTTCTCCTGGTAAATTTCCAATTCTGTTTTTTACTTTAAATTTAGGAAAATGGGTAGGAGTGATACTAGAGGAGTCGAAAGGGAAAAACAATGGTACGGTTCAAGGGAAACGCTACTTTACTTGTGAAGAGAACCATGGAATCTTTGTGCGGCCATCCCAGGTTCGTCTTAAATATTTCTGGAAACTCACACGTATGCTTCCCAAATTTAATTTTGTCATTTAGTTCCTGAACATTTTAGCAGTCATTTCATAGAATATAGCTACTAAAGGAGTTTCTTGTAGCACAAAAGATCTGTTCACTTTTTTTTCAACCGTGGAGATAAATATATATTGATATTAATAAGTCCGTTCTTTCATATATGTTTGCCCCTATTACACCCACCACAAAGTCGTCACTACGCAACGTATTCCACATAATCGATTATATTACTGTCAACATCACTACTCACAAATAACCTTTAGGCATGAATAATTAAAATTTCAAGCACCGCTGGGTATCAGTGTAAGTTGTTTGGGGATGGAAAGTTATGTTGTTTCGAGAAGATAGATATTACTGGTTAAAACCGTGGGTCAGGATCGAGTAAAAATACTCATGTTCTTTCGTATTTTTCTTCTCACCACTTCATGCTTTACTGATATCCGTTTGCTTTTTATTGATTATTTATTATTTTGTAGTTTCAATATCTTCGTATTTTTTTATTTCTTGAATATTTGAATGGTTGCATCATTATATGGGATTCTGTGTTCATATATCTCTTCTATGGAATTAAGTCTTATCTGTCTTTCAGTCACTCAAAGACTTATTAAGCTTAAATCGGTGTTTAAAAGTCCATAGCCGCTTATCGATTTGTTTGCTTGACTAAGTGACTAAATTTTTTCGAAGAGGATCACACATATCGATGAAATTCCTTACTAGGTATCTAAAATTCTTTTTAGCTTTCTTTGAAATCGCTCCATTTGCGGTACTTCCAATATTTTCTATACATAAATGATGCTTGGTTTAATGTTTTTTATGTGGGTCGCGATACCTGAGGTTTGCCTCATGGAAGTCGTATCATGACAACATGGATTCGGGAATTCACATGCTATCTATTTCAATTCACCTATTGTACCTTGATTCACTTGCAGATCTATTTAAAATATCTTAATCTAGTCATCTGAAGATAATGGCATTAGTTTATTAATTTTATCATACCTCAGAGTGATAAAAGTTTTTCTACTTTTCATTTACCACTTTGTTATGCTCTTTCAGTTCGTTATCGTTTGGTGTTTTTCTTACTGATATCCCATTTTTGTGGTAGTAATTAATAAGGTGTGTTTTGTCTTGTTGTGTTATGTTAACCACATTTATGAGCTTTTTATTTTAGTAGACTTTGTTGACGACTAAGGTATACAATTCTGTGGACTTTTTGGAAAATCAGAAATACATTCCACAAATACCATGTTAGGGATGACATCCCTTGATACTTGTATGATGATTGTCTATCGAACTGGCTGTTAGTCATCTTTCCTCACATCTGACCATCCATCTTGACAACTATTTTCATATGCAATAATGTTGAGGTTTTTAAGAGCACCAGTTTGTGTACTGACAAATTAGTAAGGACACTAACATAAGATAGACGGGTCCGGGAAAATGTCTCGTCCTGTTTTTTTATGTTAGAGAACATATCTCATTGGTTTTGTATGTTCGTAATATTAGTTGTAGGGCTTTCGTCAAGTAGCTCAAGTAAAACCCTATAATCTGGAGTTTCCGCTTCGAGTCCTGTCTACCAAAGATACTTATTAACAAAGAGAAATATGATACTTGGTTACATCATTAGTTTATTTATTTTAACTACATCTTCAGAATAACCTGCAACTACTTCTTAATTACATTTTCGTTACAAAGTTTCATGGTAAGTACTTCTACCTATTTCCTATTTGGAAACATTAATATATGGTTCACTCTCAAATGGCCCCCAAATGCCCTGATACGGCTGAGAGTGGGGAGAGTCTGCTCTCCCTCTCGAAATGCTCTCATATAGCCACGCGAATATATAGCCTCTGCCAGGGAAGTCCTACTCACTGCCTTCTCGTGGCAGGGGTGTTGTTTACGAAATTGAGAGGACGAAGAGCGAATGTCCGGCGCTCTAACCGGGTTGGTGGACAGGGTGAGTCCACCTAGGGGAGTTGGAAAACCGTGATTCCAAACCAATGGTGCACATGGGCTCCAGTATCCTGATGGAACGAATGGCGTATGAATCAATCGTTGGTCACCGTCTACTATGGGACTGCATCTCCTCACGATGCTCCACTGCCTTGTGGATCAGATCTTTAGGTCAAAGGCTCTGGGTGTGGCCCCCTAAGAAAACCACCTGTTTCGGTTTGGGCACCTTGGCAGTATCTTAGCCCTCACACAAATCGAATGAGATTTGTGAGGCGCATATATATCTGGTGCTTTTTGTACCAATATTTATGTGTTTAAATAAAATAAAAAATAAATCACTCTCAAATGATAATCTGAATCACTAATTTTCCCACTTTTTTCATCCCCTAGCTTACTCTTCTGGATGACCAAGATGGATCAAGCACAATGGATTTATCTACTTCAAGCGTTCTATCAGAATCAGGCACAACCTCAGAATCTAATGCATCTAAGTTATCATTTGGTGAAACTCCTAAACGTACGGGTTCTTCAACTTCTTTGTCCAGCAGTTTAAAACCTGAAATTGCAAAAGGTATGACATTTTGCAGTCTATTTTTAAAATATTCTTTCAGGAATAGTTTTTCAGACCCTAATGCTATTGATAAATACTCCAGTTTTCTCTTTTTTAAGTGTGATAGATATAAATATCCCATTACTCGTTACTAGTTTGATTCTGCCGTGGTTGCCAATCAAGTGTCCAGTGACTCAACTATGTTGAATTATCTCACATCCTAGTGTTCTGTCCTACGATTGATTAGTATACCACGTATACGTTTGTGTTCGCGGCTCTAAATTACTCAACATATTATTGAACCTTGTGCTCAATGATTAAAAGTGGAGCCCTTTAATCACTAAGCCACCACTTCCATATGAAGACTATTTCCTGAAAATACTAGAACTATTTATCGCACTTGTTAACAATGTCGGCGGGGTGTATTCACTGTTTTGAAAGGGATTGTGCTTCTCCAGGAGTTCAACTGGTATCTTATCGTCGAACTTAACTACAAATCTTAGAAACCGATATATATATATATATATATATATATATATATATATATATATCAATTTAAACCACACTGTTGTCCACTTTAAAACATGGAATGACATAAAATTCCAGACGGACTGATAAGATTCCCATTAATTGTTTCATTTGATGCTGTTAGATTGGGGAGGGATCTTATAAGTTTTTCAGTTTTACATAAAAGCTTTCCTTTTCAGGACTTTTCAGCTAATACGCTTTTAATGTACGACTCATAACCCAGCACTCAGATTTTTTAAACTTCCACGATTGTTTCACAAACCGTAATCGTCCTGCAGCTATGTTAGCCAGTCAGCCACAACGTGGAACCTGGTATGTATGTACATCAGTCCAAGTTGACACACTCCATTAGCACAGAATGCTGAAATCTTCAGCCCGAATTTCAGGATAGTCGAGATAGTAAAAGTATGAGCGATGATTGAAAAAATTACGCATCGAAGATACGATTTAATAAAACATAAGTTAGTGAAAGGAAAACAAAAAAACAGTCATGATGGATTCAGAAGGTTGGAATTCGGGGGAAGACAAAAATGGATGCATCTACGCCATTCCAAACGATTTCTATACATGTCATTTACAGTCTCTAGTCATTGGTTGCGATAATCACGCGGACCCCAACCAGGTAGTCTACATCTATTAACGTGGCTCAGTCCACTTTTCATTGGCTTCTTGAGCTGATGCTTGGTTTTGATTTGGACGCCCCTAGTTTTCTTCAATAAGTATCTATCTTCAATGTTAGCCTAGTCATCTCTTGTCAGTCGTGATTTTCTGTTTACTTCCTGAAATGATAAAGTTTCGTGTAAGCAGCTATCAAATCTTAGTTCTGTGGTCGAAGAGTAACATAGTCTCTTCGGGACACGAAAACTCTGAATTCGATGTCAAAATAAGTAGGCGGTGTGGAGTTCTGCCAGATTTTATCATTGTAACGAAACGGTTGTTGGTCAATCTCTTATTTTAAGTAGTTCTTCATGTCTGAGTTGCTTCAGACTTTTTAAAATCTTGTTTCAATATTTTACAAAGTTTTTTCTTTCCATTTTTAACCCATCTTCCACGAAATTCTAATATCATGTATCCACAGGACGAACTTTAAAATCATCAGCTCTCAAACGCTCTTCTCTAGCTAGCTCAACACCATCCGTGAAGGATAAACCTAATCTACCTGTCTCAACGGGGAGACGTACGTTCTGTTTTCGTTGAGTGCATGTAAAAAAACGCTCATATTCATTAGCTCTAATCTTACATTATCTAACACCCATAATATGCCTATAATTAACTCTCTAATCCTGATGAATACTATTTAAATGTGTATCTCGTCCTAATTCTTATATTTATACTACTATCCATTTATATTTCATAGGTCCACCTGAAATCAGAAAAGCGTCACAAGTAAGTATGTGTTTATTGTCGTTCAGTTTGTTTATTAAGTTTTTCACTTATTTGTTAAATGGTTCGACCAAATCCCTGATCTGAGTCCTGCTCACCTTATTCGGTTTGGGCATCTGGCTAGGATGGTTAGCTCTCATACTTAGATTGCGACTCATACCCATTCAACTTATTACTTGAATACATTATAACTTAGTAGCTCATTTTTGTAGACACATTTGTAAATCTTTGTTTAAAGCATAGATTTTTAATTAAAACAAAGTATTCATACTATGATACATGAAGGTGCTTAGTTTCCACAGTAGTTATCGGATAACAAATAACCATTATTGTTATTATTTACATCGCAATCAGGTCAAATAACTGAACAAGATATAGGATCTCGTCATGGTGTGTATCTATTCAATTTACAATACTAAAGGGAAAATAAATGAAAATTAACCAAAAGGGAAAGTCATTAAACAAAAATAATAACGATGCTAATACATTAGTGAATAAATAGGAGAGATCGAAAAGACAGCAGAAACTAATGAAATCAAAGAATGAAATACATTCATAAGTACTTCGTCTTATGATAACACGTAATTAAGAAGCTATACTCTTCACAAGTCAGTTTTTTACAGACCATCATATAAAGCATCTCCACATCGTTACAAATATTAGCTGTCGAAAGGGTGTGGTTTTGCTTCATGTTACCAATACAGTCCGATAGTATTTTACGAGATTAGTTACATCCATTACATATACTTCTACGACTAGTCATGATAGTTATCCGACACAGTTACTATATTTTTCTGTCCACTATATATTGATCAAGATCAATTAAATGAATGAGTTTGTTTACACACGCGCACATATGACTTTTCTTATTAATTACTTTTCGCTCCTACTTAGTTCATGTGCCTTGTTTTTTTATTTTGTTAAAGTAATCCTTATGTCTTATATTCTAACTAGCCTTCATTGAAGCGACCTAGTATGGTAAGATTGATTTTTTCTTCCTTAAAAAAATATTACACTCAAAAGCTTATTGACGCGCTGTTAAAATCTTAACATTTTATAAATTGCTTTATTTTTCAATTTGGTAAATTATAACTATTTTAACGGATCAATATAAATGTAATACTTTTTCCAAAAAACAAAGGTTAACAAGGGAATTCTTGATAAATGTTTTTACTTACCATACAATTACTTCATTATCTTACATACTAGGCAATTTTTGTCAAGGGATAAGATCTTTTACTTTTGGAGTTAAAAAGAATATCAATGTTTATTCATTCAATTAACTGATTACCAGAGATTGGTTACGTATGCCTGAACTCTCATTACCACGACGCGCTATGCTGACTAGTATTGGGGATAGTTGGAAGAAAGTTAGGGGCGGCCAAACCAAAACGTGGCATCAGTGCTTGAAGTCACTAACTTCTAGTCTGAGCCATGTTGGTAGATGCAGACTACTTGGTTGGGGTTCACGTGACTATTGTAACCAATGGTTGGAGACTCTAGATGACATGGCTCTGAATCGATCACAATGGTGTAGGTGTATACACTCTTTATCTTCCCTTAAACTGTGAGATTAAAATTGCTTCATAACTTTTTTCCTTCCTATACTATATACTTATATACAACATTTCATTTATATATTATCACTGCTAAATTAAATACTATGAAGTTGGTGATCATTTTGTTGTGCTAACGAGGTATGTCAACTTGGACCGATGCATATGTGTGCCTGGTCCTACGTTGTAGCTAACTGACTGACTGACAAAGATTTGTTCGTTATGGTATAATAATTTATTAACTATTCTAACCATTGAGATGATTTTTGTTACTAACTACTTGACTAAATTAACTTATAACTTGGGTTACTAGTTGATACGATAAACAGAAGTCAACTTTATTGATTCATTTTGGGAGAGAGATTAGTCCTGATATTTAAATCTTAATTTCATTAGCCCTTCAGTGGTCTATTTAAGTCTGTATCTTTCAATGGTTTCTGTTTCGATCGACTTCTAATTTTGCTTATATTTTTATTTAATATTTTGTAAATAATAATACGATTTTACTAAAGTAGACGTGTATTCTTCCGGTTAGTGATCATATATTCGATATCGGATCACTTAGGGATTGGAAGAGTAGTTGTTTTAATAATCCAGTATCTTGATACAGCCATCAACCAGCCACAACGTATGATTGTATTTGATCTATCGACTAGTATTCTGTTCGTTCATTTTAACAGTTATTGCGTCATAAAATAACATTCAAATAATTGTTCTGTTGATAAGCTACTCATTGCCTTCTCGTAGCAGGGGTGTTGTTTACGAAATTGAGAGGACGAAAAGCGAATGGCCGGCGCTTTAACCGGGTTGGTGGACACACAAAGTCCACCTAGGGGAGTTGGAAAACCCTGATTCCAAACCAATGGTGCACATGGGCTCCAGTATCCTGATGGAACGAATGGCGTATGAATCAATCGTTGGTCACCGTCTACTATGGGACTGCATCTCCTTACGATGCTCCACTGCCTTGTGGATCGGATCTTTAGGTCAAAGGCTCTGGGTGTGGCCCCCTAAGAAAACCACCTGTTTCGGTTTGGGTAGCGGGGCAGTATCACAGCCCTCACACGAATCGAATGAGATTTGTGAGGCGCATATATATCTGGTGCCCTTTTGTACCAATATTTATGTTTAAATAAATAAATAAATTTTTTAATAACCTATCGTTGTATTTAGTGTCTCATTTATAAATACAAGTCATGAACATTCAATGTTAAAGACTAACTGTCTGGAACAAGTCTTATGTTCATCAATGTATACCTTCCTGTGATTTTTTTCTCCATATGTTATGTATTGAATGAAAATTACCTTAAAATTTCTTGCAAAACCTTTTCGAATCCTTATTTATAATATTAGTCAGTACTGTTAATCAGTATTTCAGTAATCTATTCCATTCTTATATGGTCCAAGTTTTATTTCCTGACGATTAGTAACTTATTTATTACAAATCTTCATTTTCATTAACTTCAAACACAAGTTGTATTATTTATTTTTATTGAATACTACTTATTAATCTCATAATTAGTGTCACTCTGAAGAGCATTTTATGCCTACTTTTTGGTTGAGGCATACAATCAGATTTCGAAGAATATACCTCCAGTATTTTCTTTGAAGTGAACGGTCAATTTATTGTAAATTAAATGATAATTGAGATCATGAGTCCACAAAACCCCCTTCTGATAATGATCATATGCTCACTAGTGACTGGCTCCATGAGGTATTTCCTGAAGTTCTAGTGAGAAGCAGTAACCAGTGCGATTCAGCCAGGTCTGTTGGGAGATATCAACTCACTGAAGATATTGGTGAATGGTTGCTCGATTTCGTGGATTGGTTGAAGTTAGACATTAACACCGTTGGATGCCGGCTCAGTGGTCTATCGGTTAAGTGCTCTGGCGCGAGACTGGTACGTCCTGGGTTCGAATCTCGTGAGGCGGGATCGTGGATGCGCACTGCTGAGGAGTCCCACAATAGGACGAGTTGGCCATCCAGTGCTTCCAGGTTTTCCATGGTGGCCTAGCTTCAATTGACTCATGATTTCAACTATATAAAATTACTTAAATCCCCACAAAACCCCCTTCAGATAAATGATAATTACTGTTAAATGCTGAACCCATTACATTTTATTAAGTAAATATCTAATTGAAAATCATTTTGCATTTTATAACCCTGCTCGCTTTTTCTAAGTTTATAAGTCGTATGTTTATAACATGTTATTTATTTCTGAATAATTGTATGTGTGTATTTTTATTTGACAGTTGTATCTCTAGAATGCTCGGCATAACATAACATATATATACAATCGTCTAATCTTGCTTTACTAATCTATTTTTTACATCTCCCATTCCCTTCATTGATCAAAAACACTAATATTCACCACTGTTTTCTCTTGCTTTATTTTTTCAAGATCCCATCAACTGGATCCAATCCAGACCTGGTACAAGGTAATGTAGCGCCAATTTCGAAAAGTGAAAGTCCTCCCAACAAATCCACTGAAAGTAAACCTGTTAAAGAATCCATACAACCTAGTGGTGATACATTACCGAAAACCATTCCATCAACTATAAAAACAAGTGATTCTAAACTACCGACTACTACTGATGGCAGCAAAATACCTGAAGTTTCAACCATTACAGGAGCTAGTGATATTAAAATAACTTCACAGAAACTAGAGCTTGAAAATATATCTATTAAGCCTAAGGACAGTTCTCATAAAATACCAAGATCTTCTGTTGTATCAGGTGTTGTTAGTTCATCTGCTGTTGTAGCAAGTGACGGTGGTGGTACTCACTCACCAGACACAGAATTGGAGCTAACTAATCTACGCGCCGAAATAACAACACTACATGATCAAATTGAAGCCTTAAAAATGAAACGAGAAGAAGATAAAACCAGAATACAAGAATTAGAACGTATCAAGATTCAATTTACTCAACTCGAAGAAAATCGACGTCTAATGAGAGAACAAGCAGCCGAATTACAACGTGAAATCGCACAATTAAAAACAGTATGTTTTTCTTATTCTACCAATTTTAACGATTGTCTAGAATAGCTTTAGTGCAGTATAAGACTATCGGAAAGTGGTCATATCTACATATAAAAAACTTCCCCTACTGTCTCTTCTTATAAAATGCTGTCGGTGTTAATTAATTCATCAACTCGATTCTTTGAGTTTCTAACCAACTATTTTTTAGTTTGGTTATCAAATGTGAGCAGATGGCTCACTTGTGTTAAAGCATTTAACTTTCGATCAATGACTTTTAAGGTGGCACGTCGCTCCGTCTACTTCTGTTTCATCTGATCAATAATTCCCTTATTCCTTATATTTAATATGAGGGACTCAAACTATATCGACTTTTGATTGTGGTGCAGGACCTTAGTTGTTGAAATATTCGGTTTTGAAACGGTCCTTCTGAGGTTCCTATTCTGGTTCTACCTTTGTTAGAACTAAATATTGATGAAGACAGTATAATAATAAGAAAAAATAACAATTGTATACATTTATCATTTGAAGAGCAAAGTCAATCGAAATTGTTGTTAATCGAAATAATAGTATACTTCTACTTCTTAATAGTGAATTAACAAGAATTATATCAGAAATCTATCGATGGTTAGATACCTTGAATGACATGGCTCGTTTGAAATGGCGAAGGTGCATCCACTCTTTGTGCTCTTCCAAATTCTAATCTTCTGAATTCTTTGTGTCCCTTTCTTTTTCTCTTTTCAAATTTATTTCACTGGATTATACTCCTTGAATAACATCTTCAAACCCTAATCTTTCGGATTACTGCTTATACTCTTACTACTTCTACCACTATAGGATTTGAATTGACAACTGCATCTCTGTGCTAATGTGGTATGGCAACACGAACTGATGTACGTACGTACGAAGTTCTACGTTGTGACTGACTGACTGATATCAGAAATCTTGCTTAATATAGTCATAAGATTCTTTATTTTCTGATCAAATTAATCCGTCTTTTTACGCTCTGAACATTTTTATTCGCATTAATATTGACATTATGATTTAGTGTTTTTTAAAAAGGTGATTCTTACAGTGCTTCAGTTAGATCTATGTAAGAAGTCGAGTTTATCAACAACTGTCAAATAAGTATTGTTCAATGTTGTCAATTACATTATTCTACGCTTGTCCTGTCAGTTACATATATATCTCAAAACTATGACATAACAGTAATAAAAGACTAGACTTTCATGAACATTTGGTTTCAAGATTCGATTCCCGCTCCACTTAATTCAAGTTGGTTAGTCAGTTATTATGACCAGGTTTTATATTTCTACATGAATATTGCATAAGTGGACCGCTACAGCTTGATTGTTACATTTCACTAATTCACGAAATAGTGATAATTTCTGTTTATTGTGTGGGTCACAAATTGATCTGAGGGTGTCATTAACAACCGACCTGTCTGGCATGGCAGGACCTTGAGGAACGATTGTTCCAGCCAGTATAGCTCGATTGGTTGATCACGATAGGCAAGCCTGACCACCACGTCAAGGTAGCAGCAACGGTCGGGTCATTAACAATTGGGGAGGACTAGAAAGCTTTTCCATATTGGTATAGGACTCCTGAGTCAAGTAAACCCGGGATATACAGGCATTTTGTTCAAACACTTAACCACTGAATCGGTGTCCAATAATACAATTCCTATTTCAGTCGATTTGCAATACGGTCTAATGAAACAGTTGTGTAATGTGTACTCTCTAGTTTTCATGGTTACTCTAATTTAAATCAATCTATAACAAATACAATCTACAAATTAAATTAATCTTCACAAAACCCCTTCAACTAATGATGAATTTCTTTATTTATAAAAAAAATAATAAAAAAAAGGAAAAAGCTGAAACTAAAGAAGCATTTGATCGTTATCGTGATGAAGTAGCTGAAATGGTTGAAAGTGTAGAAATGGCTACATTAGATAAAGAAATGGCAGAAGAAAAATTAGAATCATTAACTACAGAAATTGAATTATTAAAAGAACAAGTAGAAGAATTAACACTTGAAAATCAAATTTTAAAAGAAGAATCTGAAGAGAAAGGTTAGTTTGTTCATATATTTTAGTTATAATCAGTATTTTACGAAGATGGCTGGAGTTGTTTTGAGTTACAACGGCAAATTCACGTCAGAGCGCGAAGTTTGACTGTATGATGGCAGTAAGCTCTTTCCCTTAGACAACTAGCATGTGTAACGATTCTGCTTTCGCACACCAAAAGATGGGGCCAGCAAGTGCCGAATTTAAATATAGCATACACTGCCTTAGCAGAAGAATTTCTGGTAAGGCTTTTAAAGTACGGAGCTGACACATCCGGAGCTAGTTACTCTTTTTCAGGTACTCCGACATGAAGTATCTTTTCACAGCGTGACAATCTGGAAAGAGCAACCTTCCACTCACCTCAAACGGCACTCGAGATTATCTTGCTGTTATATCCAGATGACATTATTACAAGATCGGCTCCATATCATAGGTTAACATAGTTTAGAAATGGTTCTGATTGCGTCCCAGTTCGACAGCCTAATGTTTTCGTATTTGCGTCGAAGGTTTTTGGTTTTAAAAAATGTAGAACCAGGAAAAAATGTCTAGTCAGGCAAATTTGCCACACCGCCTCATCACAGTAAGAAATTTTCAACGTGAATTCCAAAGCAATTGTAGTATCAGTGATAACCATCAAACATTAGGTATAGGGAATATAATTCATGAAGCATGGATGAATCCGCAGAATTAAACAGTATAAAATACTTTTGAAACTAAAAGTCTAATTAAAGATAGGGACTGAATATATCTGCATCATGGCATTCAATTATGTGCCATTGATTACAACAATCGCGCGGACCTTAACTACTCGAATTTCCTGTATTATGCTTTGTTGTAATGCTGTCCGTACACGTTATATGGAACCATAAATCTGTCAATACCTCTGTTGTTATAAAGGATTTCTAGCCTTATGTTTATTGATGTAAAAAGCCGTCTCCAAACTTAATGAATTAACACACACACACACCAATTTCCGTAGAAAATAACTATTTAGTTTAAAATTAATCATTTAATATTCTGTATAAATTTTTACATGTTCTTGCACTATTTTTTCACGTCAATCAATTACTTGTGACTTTTGTCATAACCCAATTGTCGAATCTATCGTTACGCAACTTTTGCAGTCTCTAATATGCACAAGTTTCCAGTTAATTATTAATATCGATTATTTAGGTTGGGATTTTTGTAAAGTTTGTTCAAATCGCTTGTATGTTCAGTCCAACATATTTCATTAAATAGTGATATAAGTCCTACTCACTGCCTTCTCGTGGCATTACTGTTGTTTACGAAATTGAGAGGACGAAAAGCGAATGCCTGGCGCTTTAACCGGGTTGGTGGACACGGCGAGTTCACCTAGAGGAGTTGGAAAACCCTGATTCCAAACCAATGGTGCACATGGGCTCCAGTATCCTGATGGAACGAATGGCGTATGAATCAATCGTTGGTCACCGTCTACTATGGGACTGCATCTCCTTACGATGCTCCACTGCCTTATGGATCAGACCTTTAGGTCAAAGGCTCTGGGTGTGGCCCCCTAAGAAAACCACCTGTTTCGGTTTGGGTAGCGGGGCAGTATCACAGCTCTGACACAAATCGAATGAGATTTGTGTGGTGCATATATATCTAGTGCCCCTTGTACCAATATTTATGTTAATAAAATACAAAGATATAACTTTCGAGGGGTTTTGAATTTGTACACTCAACCATGTGGAGAGGTTTGCTGATCTCAATGATAGAGTGACATTATCCTACTTATATGTTAGGTTCAATTTGTTTAATGTGGTTGGCACTTTTTTTTAGCAAGATACTCATATACATTTTCATAATTTCGGTAAACTCGATTTTTTTTAAACCTCGACAGGAGGAGCAACCACTCTACCCGGTGCAGATGGCGGACCAACTCCATTACAATTGAAAAATCTTGAACAACAAAATGAACGAATGAAACAAGCACTCGTTAAACTAAGAGATTTAACTAACCAAGATAAACAAGAAATAACTGCTTTAACTAAACAAGTAAGCTTTTTTGTGTGTGAATGAAATTCAACCATCCAATATATCATGGTGAATTAGTTAGCTAGCTGTAAAACTCATGGTTCATTTAACTCAATCACTTCAAATAAAATCTCACATTATTAGGTTTGTTATATCTTGTGGCCGAGTGGATGTCCAGTTAATGTATGACGTGATAAAACCGCCAATTAGAGAGCAGCAAATTATCGATTGCAACAGTGACACACGAAAACCGTACGAGCAGTCTAGAGTGCTTATCGGTCCTGCTTTCCGCCTAGCCCAGCCAGTTAAGTCCAGAACACCAATAACAGCCCCTGTGGTATGAATCATTATATTTCAAACATACTGAGTTTATATATCAAACAGACTGACCACATCGTACTAATAAAATAGAAAATAACATTTGTACAAGATTCAGCCAAATGTGGCTGTGAATGTGGGAGACAGCAATTAATAGACTAGGGATAACTCAGGAATGGTAAATCGTATAATAATAGTTTATGGGTCAAAATAAAGCTTATAATAAGGGTAACATGGATATGAATAGTTTAGTTATTTTGCAATTATACGATAAAAAATATATGCATAATATTGGTCCATAAATGGATCCCAAAGTTACCATTCCCTATTGTTATCGGGATATAACAAGGGTACGTGTTTTTTTTTAAATCCACTTATTTATTTATTTATTTAAACACATATATATTGGTACAAAAGGGCACCAGAAACATATGCGCCACACAAAATAATGAAAGTAGGAAGAGAAAGGATGAAAAGATAAGGCGGACTGAAATGTACAACCAGAAGACTCTTTCAGTTAAGAAAGTTAGAATCACTCTTTATGAAGAAAGTAAAAGAAGGTTACAGCAGGATCGCCACTGGCTTCTATTCTGAGCCATATCTGATAACGTCTCTAGCCACTGTGTTGCACCATCTCTCGGACCCCAGCTAGGGAGTCGTGAAGGACCAACAGAAGCTAGCCCTTTTCAGCTTTCTTTCATACCACGACACCATGTTATACACTGACCGACATGACATGAAATGACGCACTACACTTTAAATCCACTCTACATACTCCATTAGCTAACAGTTGATAGCTTTGCGTCCAATGCTTTCTTGTTTCATCCATCGACTCATGTGAAAGTATGTGACATAAACTTCATAGCTAGATTCAAAGAATTCTTTTTTAAGCCACTCAACTACTCAGTAATATCTTTTTTTTCCTAAACAAAATAACTGTCATTACATTAAAATATTTGGCGAATTCCTTTGAATAAGTGACTTTTTTCAATATATTTGGCATTGGATTATCAGTAGTATCGAGGACATGAGTTTCATACCGATTTGGAATTCATCAGATTGACGTTACTGCATCCCCTCCCCCTCAGTGTTGATGTTCACACTAGAACTTGAACAAGAAATTAAAAACTCTTGCTCATAAGTTACTTCATACATCTTAAAGTTCTTTTGTTTCTCTTCCTTATTGTGATAGATTACATCTTTGGAATCTGAAATTAATCAACTTCAAACAGAGAAAGAACGTTTAACTAACGATTTAAAAGAAAGTATTGAACAAACTATTGAATTGAAAGAACAAGTAGACGCTTCACTTGGTGCTGATACAATGGTTAGTCAATTAACACAACGTAATCTAGAATTGGAAGAAATGCTTGAAAAAGTTAAAGAGGAAAGAAATGATTTGGTAAGTGTGTATGTATCTGTACATGACTTTAGTTCAATTTTAATTTTGATCATTAAGTTGGCTTTCATTAGTCTTTCCACTGATATACAACACAAATAAGTAATTTTAATGGTTGAGATCATGAATCAATTGAAGCTAGACCACCATGGAATACCTGGAAGCACTGGACGGCTGTTTCGTCCTATTATGGGACTCCTGAGCAGTGCGCATCCACGATCCGACCTCGCGAGATTCGAACCCAGGACCTATCAGTTTCGCGCGCAAGCGCTTAACCTCTAGACCACTGAGCCGGCATCCAACGGCGTTAATGTTCAACTTCAACCTCTCCACGAATAAATAATATACTTAATTTACCCACAAAAATGATATTTTGTGCTTTAAAGTATTGTCTGTTTCAAATAAAAAGTTACAGTTTGTATTCGTTTATAGCTTCTACCTGAATTACGTCCATAAAGAATTTATGCAATCTCATTTTTAAAGTAACTACTGACTATCGATCAACGTTGCTAGATAGAGAGCGAAGTGAAGTGCGTAAGAAAATGTTGTACCAAATAACATTACTTACACCTAGAGTGACTCCGATATTGACCATGTAGGTTATAACTTTTGGGCGGGTTGATAAATGAGTTGATTTTAGCTCAGTTAGACTAACATATTCATTATCACGAATGGTGTTAGTACATTGTGTAACTCGATAAGGTATGTCTCGTTTGCTTACTATATCAGGTTATATGTGTACAAACGATAAATATATGCATCTTATTGGGCGATTTCATGCAGTTATCTATGTTGTCTTACGTAAAAATCCTAACATAAAATTTTTCACAGATCGAATTTGGGACGGTGGTTTAATGGTTATTGCATCCGGTTTTTATCAAAATGAAAAAAATTCAGAACTTCGGTTCTGAAATACTTCATCCACTTCAGCAGGCAGAAATTATATAGACATAAGTTCAAACTACAAATAATCTCTGCATATACCTATAAACCTTTTCAATAACACTGATTAGAACTCTATCGAAAATTGTATTGCAACTTGATTATATGTCTTTTCCCCAGTTTAGGAGTTCACACAAACGATCTGTTTAGATTGCAGTTGTTAATTGAATAACAACTTAATGCGTAATTATTATACATAAAATACGTTGTAAAACCTTATTCTCTCATCCATATGTTAGGATACACATCTTATCCCTACTCCATAGCATTGAGAATTGTTTGTTTTAAGAGAGCTAATGCCATTAAGATGTTGCCCCATTCGTATCAACTTACAGAAACTGATTGTCAATGAAACAGTTAGTAGAAGAAATCCATTGATGATTTATTTTAAATGTTACTAGGATGACTAGTTTCATCGTATAATTTCATAATCATTTGATTTTTCAATTATTCATTTTAATGGGGTTTTGCTTTCTGAGCTGGATGGTTTGGTTGTGGAGCTTTCATCGTTCTTCTGAATGACATCATCAGCACAAACTTCATGTAGAAGTGAAGTATTCTAATTGCTCTACATATGACTTATAGCTTGCCCTGTAGACCTCGGTCTTGATTGGTTATTGTTAACTTTTAACCTGTCTTTGTTTACTTCCTTATTTTGATTGTATCTCCCATTGATTTGATTCTTGGTCCTATATTTGTCCATAATTTTTCTGACTGGTTGTTAAATTGGATCGATTTCATTGTGTTTGTTGGTTGCTGACTAACATGAGTACCAAGCTTCTAAAAAGTCCTCAGGTGTTGTTAGAATTCCCTCTCTCTATGATCTCAACATTTTTCTAGTCGAATGTGTGTCCACAGTTTTCCACATGCATTGATATAAGCGAGGATATGTCATTACGTTTGACCGCTAATTGAGATTCGTACAGGAGAAGATGAAGGAGGCGTCCACTTTGTTCGATGTAGTGTTTTTGCATTTGGTACAATTTATTTTGTAGATGATGTTCGGTTTTCCCTCTTTCGTCATCCCGTCCTTTGGTTTGCATAAAATTGATTAAAAACATTGTCATAGGTCTGAAATGTCGAGAAAAGTGATATTTAGAATTGTAAATATGACTTTGTACACTCCTTATTTTGTATTCCTCCTTTTTTCTAAAATAGGAAATACTATGTGAAATGAATGATGAATTACAAGAGAATAGTCGTGAAACTGAACTTGAACTTCGTGAAGAAATTGAACGAGCCAATACACAAATAAATCAACTTGTACGTCATTTAGATGCTACACGTGAAACCATTGCAGATTATGAACAAACATTAGGTAAATTTAGAGATTTAGTCGCTGATTTACAAACTCAAAATTCTGATCTTCAACGATCATTAGCTGATGGAAAACGTTTACAAGAACAACAACAACAACTACATTCAACAGTTTCTACAGAATTTGCTAGTTCTGCTGTTTCATTTATGGGAACCAAGTTTGGTGCTACTTCTCAAGCACAAACTCTTGCTAAAGTAATTAATTGTTATCATCACAATGGTTCTTATTATTACGATGTTACTATTTTGACATTCATTCTAGTTACTCATTGGAATTGACTGGAGAACTACACCTAATGAGTTACCACTAGTAATTGTTTTTTTCTTATATAAGACTTCTTGGCAGCACGTACTTGTGACTCTACTACTGATCTTACTCAGGAATCTTCGGCTTCGCTACAAGCTCGTAGTGGTCCATTAGTAGAGCAATGGCTTACTTGTCAAAATATGATTCTAGAAGTATGGAGCAAATTTGTAGCATTAAAGAGTATCAGTATGTTAAGACAAAATGTGAATGGATCTGTTCCATTTTAACAGGTTCTGCTCCATGTCATCCAGTTATCATTCGTAACTGTTTAACTACTGATTAGTCATAACACACACTTTAATTACAACTGTTGTTCACGATAGTAAAATAAGTCATACATCGTTTATCCATACTAGATATTCTATAAACCGAATTGAAAATCATGCGATAAATATACCATTCACTTCGTTTTGCCCTTAAAAGTATAACTACAGTGCATTGATTTAATGATATCTAAATATTTATGGAAAGTGGACACTCAAGTGAACTGAACTATTGTTTATCTTTAACACATAAAATTGCAACTCATCAGTAAACCTCATTTGTTTGTTTTTTCTTTCAACGGGGAACCTTAGGGGTTAAAGTAAATTTCTTTCAACCAGTATTTATTTATATTTATTTGAACACATAAACATTGGTACAAGGGGTCACCAAATACA
Organism: Schistosoma mansoni; assembly: GCF_000237925.1. Classification (NCBI taxonomy): domain Eukaryota; kingdom Metazoa; phylum Platyhelminthes; class Trematoda; order Strigeidida; family Schistosomatidae; genus Schistosoma; species Schistosoma mansoni. The sequence continues at coordinate 25,011,046 of NC_031498.1, read as the reverse complement.
TATGCACCAAACAATAACAATGAGGCCAGTAAGCAGTTATCATTGATATGTGTGAGGGCTGTGATACTGTCCGGTTGCCCGAAACGAAGCAGGTGATTTTCTTAGGGGCCCACACCCGAATCCTTCGACCTAAAGGTCTGATCCACAAGGCAGTGGACCAACGTAGGGAGACACAGTCCCATGGTAGCCAGTGACCAACAATAGGTTCATTCACCATTCGTTCCTGGAGCCCATGTGTACCATTGGTTTGGATTCAGGTTTTTCCAACTCATGATCTTTTTTATCAACCGACCCTGTTAAGGCGCCAGACATTCGCTTTTCGTTCTCTCAATTTCGTAGAAACACCACTGCCATGAGAAGGCAGTGGGTAGGACTTTCCTGGAAGTGGTTGTATGCACGTGGTGGAAGTATATGGAGAGTGAGAGCTGACTCTCCCCACCCTCGGCCGTACCAGGGCATTTGTAAAATCTCACCTCCTTTCTACTCCATTTTGGTTGACGGGATGGTGACTTTAGCACACTTCTACAAACGGTGTAGCTTTAAGCCGTATACAAAAATTAGAATTTGGTTGATGGCTTATATATAAATTATATTAAAATTTTCTTTCTTACTTTTTCACTGAATATATTTTATTTTGTTTTAGTTGCTTCATAAATTGCTTAACTCTTTCATATAGGTAGTTTATCAATATCATATATTTTATAACATGGGATGGCCTTAACTAGACAACGATTGAAAACCAGGGAGCGATTTACGGTTGTTTATCCACGGTGTTTGGGCTCCTCAAAAGTGTGTACCCACTACCACATCAAGAATCGAACCCAGGACTTTGAGGTCTCGTGACAAGCGCTTAAACTTCGGACTGGTGAGCCGGAATCGAATAGTGTACATATCTAACTTCAGTCAGTTCTCTATATTGCTCAACCATCTAATGAGTTTGATTAGTAATTGCTTCAAACCCGACAAAATTGAACTCTATTGTATTCATTCGCGAGACTATAATTTATGGATGCACCAAACAGATTTAGGGTAACAGGCCTTGGACTTTAGTGCTAGATTCATTCATTTATATTTGGCTAAATAGCGTTTTGGCATCATAGCTGATGTCTGTTTGTGATGAAAACCCTAAATCTAATTCCTAACCCTAACCATCAGCCGTAAATCATAATCCTGATTTCTCACACTGGTTAATAATCCTCATTCAACAGCAGTAAGTAGGTGAACATTTTCAAGGGCACTCTAACGTCTCTTAAAGGTCTTCCATAAATTAGAGTCCCACCTACTTACTTGTTTTGAAAATCTGTATTGATGTTTTCATTGGAATATAGTTTGTCGTTAGTTATATCATTTCGTTAATATCATTCCTGTTACTCACCAAAATCTTTCAACTTAACTTTTCTTAATATTGAGTACGTGCTATCCTACCATCGTAATTATTTTTGTACTACAATCACCATACTTCAGCAGTGTTTTCATCAACTTCCTATCCACTTTTTTCTCATCTCTATTGAAAGGTGATTGAAGCTGAACTGAGACGTCTTGAAGCAGAACAAAGTGCAAATCATGTAGCTCGTTTATCTGCTTTTCTTCCGGATTCATTTTTACGACGTGGTGGTGATAATGAAGCATTATTAGCGCTTCTCTTAATCGATCGTCTAACTGGAAAGTGTGACCTATTGGCTAACCATGTGAGTAGTTAGTGTGTTATGCTCTGTATTATTATTTTTTGTTCTTTGTGTGAGAAAATATATCCAGAAACAGTATACTTTAATTTTGGTACACTTATTTTTACTCAGAAACTATTGATGTCCCTATTGGAATGTCTCATAAATATATCGTGTATTGGATTTAGATCTGACCTCATATTGAATGAGAGCATATGTAGTATTGAGTAATTGTCTTTCACCCCTCTATACACGTCATATGTATATTGGTTAGCCAGTGATTTATGATGGTTCAACTATTGAAGCAGAAACATAGCCTATCAAAAGAGAAGATATACGTAGTCCACATTAAGTTATTCATCCTGCTGAATGACCGTTCTTTTTCACCATACTACCACTAAGCTACTTCGTTTACCATAAATTCTTCATCTGACAGTAGTCCAATTTTAAACCATCGACACACATTAGACTTATTTCTTTTTTAATTTCAAACTCGTCAATGTGCACACCCTTGGCACCAAGCCGATTAGACTTTAGGACTTTATAGTTTCTCAACAAATACACTACTTGTTCAGTTTACAATGTCAGGATTCATATGATGATCGTTATTTCAACTGAAGTCATTTGCTAACTCAGTCGATTTTAAGCAATGTTTATTGGTTTGTAGCAGTCAAACCCAGGATTCGCACAACCTCTTAATGATCTATATGAATGTTTCTCTCTCATAGTATACAACTGTCTCTAAAATTCCGACCCAATGTATTTCTACGTAAACTACGGAGTCACTAGAACTAACGTGTCTAAACAAACTAATCCTTGATTTTCAATGAAATCATGAACCGATTTAAGTTAGACCACCATTGGAAAACCGGAATCATTGGATGGCCGTCTCATCCTAATATGAAACTCCATATTAATGTGCAATGCTTCTAGGTTTTTAATGATAATCTAACTTGGATCGGTTCATGATTGCCACAAAATTCAACAATCTCCACAACCTCATACTGAGAATAATCTTTCATTGGCTAGTAGTTATGCATCTTGTACGTTTTATATAGTCGACTAAATTTATTTTGTATATGAATTAATCCTACTTTGTATTTGATTGCTTATTTATATCTAGTTCACGATTAAATAGTCGGATAAGAAAATGTATGTGGTCACGTTATTTTAGTATGTCTCAAGCTATGACAGAAATATATTCTTTATCGTAAAATGGACAGATTCTAAATTCTTCTTCGAATTCGATACACTTTTGAGTTCCATTAGACGGAAATGTTACATTAAGTTTCATCACGTGAACAAATAACAAGTGTTGATTCAGCTTAACATAATATTTCCGTCCATTAGAACTCAAAAATGTATCGAAAAAGAAGAAAACCTTAAAATTCTCATGAGCTTCCAGTTGACTACCTGAGGCATGAATGAAAAGGATACATAGTAAGAATAACTGGTGGGAATTATAATCAAGGTTTTCCCATGAAATAAGGAGTTTTAACTAAAGACCGTGTCAAGTTTCTGTTCCTCAAGGAGAGTTCATTTTATCGTCCTAGACGCAAAAGAGAACAATGACACAATAGCGTACGTGGTTGCATAGTTGATAGTAATTTAAGCGCTTCCAATTTAACCCCCAAATGCCCCGGTACGGCTGAGGGTGGGGAGAGTCAGCTCTCACTCTCCATATACTTCCACCACGTGCATACAACCACTTCCAGGAAAGTCCTACCCACTGCCTTCTCATGGCAGTGGTGTTTCTACGAAATTGAGAGAACGAAAAGCGAATGTCTGGCGCCTTAACAGGGTCGGTTGATAAAAAAGATCATGAGTTGGAAAAACCTGAATCCAAACCAATGGTACACATGGGCTCCAGGAACGAATGGTGAATGAACCTATTGTTGGTCACTGGCTACCATGGGACTGTGTCTCCCTACGTTGGTCCACTGCCTTGTGGATCAGACCTTTAGGTCGAAGGATTCGGGTGTGTTGCCCTAAGAAAATCACCTGCTTCGTTTCGGGCAACCGGACAGTATCACAGCCCTCACACATATCAATGATAACTGCTTACTGGCCTCATTGTTATTGTTTGGTGCATATGTATTTGGTGACCCCTTGTACCAATGTTCATGTGTTCAAATAAATTAATTAATTAATTAAACTTGTACTTAGAGGAGAAAACTTTGTTCCTGTTTAGACTAACGTTTGTATTTTTCGACGCCTTGGGCCGAGGAGCTTCGAAAATTAGGCGGTTGTTTGATCTATCAAAGAAGGATAATGTTTGCCAGTTCGTTGTGCGGAAGCCTGTCCCAGTTAAAAAAAAGGAAAGAAATAGCGTTCCAATGACTCAGGATTTAACAACACTTTTGAGATTGCAGCATAATCGTCTCAGGTATTCACTGAAGCGCCAGTGCATAGAAATACTCATCAAAAACACACGAATAAATGTATATCCTATTGAAATGTTAATAAAATTTACTCCCATAATTATTTTTACAGTAGTCTTGATATTGTTTTTTATATCAGTTTGAGGATTTGTGGAGATTGTAGTATTTTAGCAGTTGAATTCACGAGCCGATCTAAGCGAGACCACCATTGAAAACCTGGAAGCACTGTACGGCCGTTTCGTCTTAACGTAGGACGTCTTAACAGTGCGCTCAATGGTCTAGGGTTAAGCGTTCGCGCGTGAGACCCAGGGTTCTGGGTTAGAGTGCCGCATGCAAGCACGTGGGTTCACACTACTGAGGAGTCCCATACTAGGACTAAACGATCGTCCATTGCTCCAGGGTTTTCAATGATTGTCTATCTTAGATCGACTCATGAGTTCAACTGTTTTTTATATCTTATTTTTTGAACGTAACTTTTAAATTCTGATCATAATTCAGTACACCATTCTGTGTATTATACTCATTTATTTTATTACTCATCCAACTTTTGTATTGTTGTTTTCTTACGTTCATTCATTAAATCTACTTAAATTCAGCTTGTTGAACGTTATCCTTTACCCCCGTGTGTACCTGGTCAAACATCATTGCAACTTCCTCAAACAGATAGCAATGCTGTAGATAGTCAAACGACTACTGTTAGTGGAATTTGTATTCCAGGCACTGATAATCCATTACCACCGTTAACTAAAAGTAAAGCAGAATTTTACAGTTTCATAACAAGATTAATTCATATGCTTCGATCAATGGGCTCTTTATTAAATCAGTACAAGCAGTAAGTATATTCATACACGCTATATTTATAACAATATTTAAATCACGTTCCGGTATTTTCGCAATAAATCTGTTCAAGCATACCAAATTTTCGGTAGAATGACAACTACGGTACTAGTTGAAATCTTTATTATTATGATTTACATATATATGCATGTTTCTACCGTGATTTTAATTGAAGTATCTCGATTGCATTAGCTACTAACGATTTCTGACTTATTCACTAATCTGTTCTGTAAATTCATGGACTGAGATCATAAAAGCTCTATCTTAAGAAACTCAGGGTATATCAGTCTTATTCCTGTCAAAATCTTTATTTATGGGAGTACGTTTATCTCATCTGTTGTTCTACTGTTTCGAACATCCGTGGAACACATCAAAAGTTAGGCTCTCCTCAGCTCTCTTGTCATTGCCCTTTTTCTCGTCACTGTTTTGTTTCATTTTGCCATTGAAGAAGTGTAAAAAGTTACAAAGGGCTAAACTTGATAAGTAGGCAGTTTGGTAAGTTAATTACAGATGAGAAACTCACGGGCAATCACTGATAATTGTGTTAGCTCATTTCACGTATCTATTACACAGATCTTGTCTATATAAAGAAATTGCAACTTGAATTGATTGGTAGGTAATTAGAGACAAGCTGCCAAAGTTGGGATTTCTTCTGATGGTGGGCGTTGAAGTACCGTGTGACTGGGTCTCTGTTTAGCCGTGTCCATAATATAGCGATTTGAATACCTAAGTTCCTTTATTAATTAGACAAATGATGTCGTTCCGAACAACGATGAAAGCTGCACTACCAAACCATCCAGCTCAGAGAACAGAACTCCATGAAAATCATCCACCTGAGCTAGAAATCTTCATATCATGCTAAGTTACCATTGTTTAATCTATTATGCTGTTGTGACGGACGGTGTCCGAAATCTGATACTGATACGCGGTGAGCTACGCACTAATCCCTCAACTAACTACTTGAGCGAGGACACAAGAGTAAGCGAGAAAATGTATTGGACCACTGAATAAAATGCTCAAATACTCATTCATATATATGCCGCTCTAATCCTCAGAAAATTGATCCACTTCTTAGCCAATGAAATGGACTTGTCCTTTAGGTCACTTCTGATTGCTATCGATTGACCTTCTCATTAGGCTACTTCTGATTAGCTCTCCATACCAGGTAATTGCCTCACACTCGACACGGTTGAACTCCACTGGTCATGGCTCTTCACTAGAACTCTGCGAATTACCTCTGGAAGCTAGTCACTAGCGAGTACATAATAATTATCATTATAAGGTTGTGGAGATCTTCAAATCTGTTTTCTTACTCAGAATATTATTTCTTTTCCATTTTTATCATTTAGTCACTGTATCGTATTCATTATTTATTAAAACTTTGTTTATTCTGAACAGGATGTCTATTTCGAATGTTTAGCGCTTGATTCACTCCATTAACTGCTAATACCAGTTTGTTACAGTTATGTCCTGTCTTCTAGTTTATACAATTCATCTTAGTTTACTTATTTAATTATACGAAGGGTGTAGTTTCTTTTATGACTGCTTTCAACAACGTTATCAACGCTTGGACACCATAGTTCATGGTTTATAAATCTCTTTATTCCAATGTTTCACATGTGACTTGATTTTCGAAAAGTTTCTTTATGAATATTTAATATTTTCATAGTTTAAATCATGGGTCAGTTAAAGCTAGACCGCCATCGAAAACCTGGAAGCACTGGACAGCCGTTTCGTCCTATTATGGGATTCCTCAGCAGTGCGCATTCACGATCCCACACGCGTGAGATTCGAACCCAGGACCTACCAGTCTCGAGCCGGAGCCCTTAACCGATAGACCACTGAGCCGGCATCCAACGGTGTCCAGTGCTTCCAGGTTTTCGATGGTGGTCTAGCTTCAATTGACCCATGATTTCAACTATGAAAATACTGAATTCTCCACAAAATACCCTTCTGACGAATATTTAATATGCTTGTTTTTTATATATTTATTTCAAACAGAATCTTTTCAGGTTGCAGTGTTGATCTCTACTTGAAATTTGGTTCTTTATATAATGAAATGTGTGTTCATGAACATTGTATTGATCGTTTAATAGAACAAACTAAAAATGATCAATTAGATGAGACAATATCATTAGAATCCTTGATAACATCATTTAATTATTTCATTCAATTATATACTGTTCATTTAAAAAATGAACCATTATATAATTGTAATATTAAATTGATGGATTTTACACGAACAATTTTATCGGCAGTTGATGCTTTATCAGTTGATTCTATGGCTTTAATGATATTAACAGGAAAAGATGTTGATTGTTTATTAAAAATAGCTAAAACTGCTGCTTCAAATGTTTCTGGTCCATTAAGTGTTGGTAGTATGGATGAAGTTGGTTCATTGTTATTATTAAAATCTTCAACTAGTAATGATAGTAATGAAGGATTAATTAATCTTCTTAATGAATTAGTACATTTTTCTACAACTGTACGTGTAATTACACGTCGAATAAAACGAAGAATACCAAATAAACCGGTTGGTCTACAACCATTATCATTTAATCAAGATGTTGTACAGAAATTAGATACAGTTATTCAATTATTTGATTCAATTGTTGGAACTATGTATACAACAACTCGTTTAGCAGGTCAATTAACAGTTCGTCAAGTGGTATGTTCTTTTTTTTCCCTGCTATAATATTAATATTTTGAGGATTTATTTATTTAAACACATAGATATTGGTACAAGGAAGTACCAGATACATATGCGCCGTATAAATTTCATTTGATTTGTGTGAGGGCTGTGATACTGCCCAGGTGCCCAAACTGAAGCAGGTGGTTTTCTTAGTGGGCCATACTCGGAGCCTTTGGCCTAAAGATCTGATCCACAAGGCAGTGGAGCATCGTGAGGAGATGCAGTCCCATGGTAGCTGGTGACCGACGATTGGTCCATACGCCATTTGTTCCCTCAGGATACTGGAGCCCATGTGCACCATTGGTTTGGAATCAGGGTTTTTCAACTCCCTTAGGTGGACTTTCCGTGTCCATCAACCCGGTTAAAGCTCCGGACATTCGCTTTTCGTCTTCTCAATTTCGTAAACAACAGTCATGCCACGAGAAGGCAGTAAGTAGGACTTCCTTGGTAGTAGTGGCTGTATATGCGTGGCCATGTGAAAGCATTTGGAGAGGGAGCGCGGACTTCTCTCGCTCTCGTCCGTACCAGGGCATTTGAGGGGCTGCGATATTTTGAGGAGAAGTGTGTAATACCCTGGTGACTTATGGCTACGTTAAAAATAACCTTGACGTTTTTTACGTCTTAGCTCTTAACCAACATATAAACGAATTATTCGGTCAATCTTAAATTATTCCATTTTCAATCATCATCAGATTCTAATTTTGAACGTACTTTGATTTAGTTTGTTTCACAGCATCTGGGTGATAATAAGTTAAAATGTGACTTAAATTTGAAGGCGTTGGCTTGTACTCTTACCTAATAGATTGTATTTTATTTGTTTCTGATCTGTTTGCACCGTTGTTGCGTTCAACTTTATTCTTCTTATTCGTGATTAGTTTATTTGTAATCCACCGACCGTTGCTGCTACCTTGACGTGATGGTTGGGCTGCCTATCGTGATGAACCAGTCGAGCTATACTGGCTCGAACAATCGTTCCTCAAGGTCCTACCATGCCAGACAGGTCGGTTGAAGAGCGGTAAAACTAAAAGCAGCAAACCCAAGGTCCGAAGGCGAAATCGTACTTCTGACTGTACAGAGTTGTGACAGCAGTAAGGTGTTTCTTTCAGATAATCAGCATAACAGCGATGCTGCCTTCCGACAGGGAGGGATGGGGTTAGAATAGTTCGACCCTAAAAATGCACACCTCGCCTTATCCCACGGGTATCCGTCTCCGGCGGTAAGGTCCCAACAAGTACGGAGCTGACACAAAAATTATCCACAAAATGGTCGTGTGTGACCGACCTCAAGCAGTTGTCCCTTGAGCACTGCGGTCATGCTCTCAGGTCATTAAGACCACTTTTAACCCGATTTCCTTTCCAGGTACCTCTAGAAGAACGCTTCCACGGTGTGGGCAACCGGGAAGTGATAACTGCCCTCATACCTCTAACAGCACTCAAGACCACTGTATTCATAATTAATTTCCTTCTTCAATTCCTACTATTCCTTCTACCTAGACTGATTTGTAATCCACTGGTAGTGTTGAAGAGGCTAACGCATTTGTTCACTTTCTTAGTTACGAAGTTATCAAATAAATCCATGAAATTCAACAAGCCCTTGAAATTAGCTATTAATCATTGATCAGTTAATTGTGAATGTTTCCGCCGTACAGAATTCTAGTCGCAGCTCGGTTAGCTAAATGGTATCGTCTCAGTTTGTGTAACAGTGTGAAGTTAGTTTGAATCCTGCAGAGGGCACCAGTTTTCCCAAGATTGAGGGTACACCTTGGTAACAAATGCTAACTAGCATGAAAGCTAAACTCAAGGTTTCCTGTCAACTATCTTCAACCAACTAACAGTTTAAGGAGACCAGTTAAATATGATGATCAGCTGCAGTAACATAAAATACCTATTGTAACATTGATTTATCATTATTTCTTACATATTTCTCGTAATAATGATCTCATAATAATAGATATCCTTATCTGTCTACTTATTATTAATCTAGTAACATTTTTCATGTGTACATTTTCACAGGAAGATTCATCCAATCTTGAACCAAATGTTGTATTTACTCAATGCTTATCAGAAGCTTGTAAAGAATATTTAACATCAATTGATCTTCGAACTAGTAGTACTTCACGTCCTAGTGTTATTTCACCAGAAATATTAATTCGTACTAATCTAAGTCAAATTGCTCGTATTATAAGTCAATTAGCAATAGCAATGGAAAATGGTGAATATGATTTTGATGGAACCAAACAACCATTGGTAAGTTGACTGGATTCACACTTATTAGTTACTAAAATAAAGTTTGAAATTAGTTTAATAACACAGTCGTAGTAAATATACACAACAGAAGGTTCGATTTGAAAACATTGTATAATGATTTAATCAGAAGGGGTTTTTTATGGAGATTTCAGTATTTCCATAGTTGAAATCATGAGTCAATTGAAACTAGACCACTATGAAAAACCTGGAAGCACTGGATGGCCGTTTTGTTGGGTTCGAATCATGCGAGGGGCGATCGTGGACGCGCACTGCTGAGGAGTCCCATAATAAGGCGAAACGGCCGTCCAGTGCTTCCAGGTTTTCCATGGTGGTCTAGCTTCAATTGACTCATGATTTCAACTATGAAAATAATGATTTAATGTTATTTTCGAAGTCTTCAATTACTTCCATGAGATAATTTGTGAGTAGGAACGTTGGTTATAATGGTTTCGGCAGTTGGTTAACATCACATAAAATGTTGCTTAACTGAAGTACACAAATTTGTACTTGTTAATCGAATTACATTTTAAAACAATTTACAATCTGATCATTTAAAGAATCTTTCATTGTAAAGTTTATGAGACTGGATAGTAAGTCTTTTAAAATCTATCAGTAATTTAAATACCAAGTTCTTGTCTATAAAACCTTAATTCTCCATGATCGAATCCTAAAATGTATCGTTTGTCTATATAGTTAAAAAGAAAGTTTCACGGTTGTTTAACTGACATCAGAAACTGAACAAGGTTAACTAACATAAATATAACATTAGTTCTCGTTTATCGATGTGATGTTCCGGCCAGATTGGTTGGTAAAGCCTTTCTGGGGAGGCCTATGAAGGCCCTTGTGGGATGGATTCCATGTTTTTCAAGGCTCACGAACCCGTGGATGTGGTTTTGTGTGGAACCGAGACCCCGCACTTGTTTGCGTGTATCTAGGTTTTTACTTACCCTGGATAGGTATAGTCTGTATGCACACTACGTAACACACAGACCTTCATCCGAGTATTCCTTGGTATACATAGAGGTATAGCTACCCTGTGAACAAATATACATTACATACATACCGGTAACATACAGGTTTTAAACCATGCACCCGATAGCATACATATAGGTATATTTACCCATCTGGCAGGGTAGATGTTCACCACTCCCTTAGAGACGTATCTACTACACTAGACTGTATCGTACACATTACTTTCATATCATTCAACCCATGGCTTCCATCCCAGTACCTCCTGACACACATAAGCATAAGCATTGTCTCAAGGGAGGTTGTTGGTCGCTTCTCCCTAGTATTGACTACCATATCTCTTTATTATGTGTTCAACCTGATAGATTAGGCTGCTAAGCTTATTAGACATAAGTAATACAGTATTTCAGCTAACGTTTACATTATACAACACCACATGCACACCCTTTGCATATATCTACATACATGAAATACATGGGCCCAAGGACTTTTGCAATTCTTATCCATAAGCATACTTATCAGGTAGCCCAGTACGTCTAAGTGAGCCCCGAGTTAATCAAGAATACAACGGGGTGGGTGATTATTCCGATCTCCATTGACCGCCTAAGTTGGCCAGCAAGGTCGCCTCTACTATCGAACAGCGCCGCGACAAGGCCTTAGGTCGTATTTTGCTGCCTCTCCTGTTTTACAGCATATATACTAGAGTTAGATAATAGTAATCGATATATGATTATGTGAAAAATGGACAAAAGAGAAGAAATTTCACTGTTCTTAAGAATTACATAGTATTGATTTTGTTGTTGTTGAAATAACCAACAGTTTGGGTTAATCGGTTGTTACAGTCTATAGTTTAGAAATTAAACGATTTAAACATTTCAGTTTGTACTTCTTCTTCCTGGAATAGTTCGTCAGCAGTTGCAAATCAAGTCTGACCAATACCAAGTGTGATATCACGGTACTTTTAATTGTGAAAAAATAAACAATCGCTAATATCCGGTAGCTGATAAGTAGATTTCATCAAAAGTTGTATATGGTTCGAATTGAAGGAATGTCCACATTTTTTACATCACATGGCCACGACGAGGTGAATAGAAAAGTACAGAAACAACTTATCAGCAATCACAATGAGAAAAGTTAGATATCGAGAATATGGTTTGAAAAGATAGGCGAATAGGAGCTTAAAATCTAGCTGAAGAGTGAATGTATCTGTGCCATTGTGACTGATTTCGAGCCATGTCATTGGCCCTCATCAACCACTGATCATGATTATAATATCGACCCCCAGCCAGGTAAATTCCTATACCTACATGGCTCAGATTAATAGTTAATCATTTCATGGTTCAATAATATGTCTTAGTTTGATTAGCCCTAGCTTTTATCCAACTTATTCTTGCACCAGCCGGCATCGATTTGTCTAGGTAGACATGCCTCAAACACCTAACTCAATGAAAATTAACATGTTAAACCTATTTTTCATCTTTACCCAAGTACTCTATGCCTAACTTTTGCGCACTAGATTGTTCCACAATACACAAATATACAAAACTTATAATATAGATTACAGATCACCTTTCTTTTTTGTTTATATATCATATGAATTTTTTTTATGTTTTGATGTATTTATTCCATAATATCTAGCCTCAAGAGCCAGTTGTTGCACGTGCCATCGCCTATAAACGTGCACAAACTGAATTAGAAGGATGTCGTGCTAAATTAGAAAGTCGAGGTGAAGAATTACGTGAATTACAAAAAGCATTAAAAGCACGTGCTGATGAACTTAGTGAAATGTCTGTACGTGTTAGTTTAGCTGAGAAAAAGTTAGAAACCGCAGGAAAATCGAATGAAGAGAAAATTTCCCGATTAGAACTACGTTTAGAACAATCAGAATCTCAACAGAAACGTAATGAAAAGTATGTTTTTGCTATCTCCGAAGTATCTACCTTTCATTATTTCTTACATCAAATTCTCAACTGACATTACATTGCATGAGCATTGAATGTGCAAATTTAAGGAGTTTTAAATTTCAATAAAATAATTCCTCGGTTGTTATCATTTTCTCACTTTCTGTCATTTTATGATGCAAACTTTATACACTGGTTTGTTAGATCAACAATCATCAAATTTTTTACACACTAGAAAAATGATTAAAGACCTAATGTCCAAATAAATGCATGGATATTACTTACTTGATTATAATCAGTAGTATGTGACGATGTACTGAATAGTGATGTTTCTTAAAATGATCTATTTACAGTGTTGATACAAAATTTTAAGATATTCCAACGAGGAGTTTACTCATTCACTAGGATAATTTCTCAATACTTATAAAGTTTTTGATCTATATAAATTGGTATTTTCCCAGCAAATGTCCGGCGCTTTAATCGGGTTAGTGGATACGGAGGATCCATTTAGGGGAGTCCCTGTTATAATGCGAAATATAACGTGGGTATTGCGATAGGACTACGCGAAATTCTACCGATTGACCAAATTCAGATATCCTAGTTCGATCCCAATACTGTTCCCCAACTCCAATAAATCAGAACACAGCCGTTAAATGAGAATTGTTTATGGGGTCAGCAGCAGAACAAAAATGGTTTACAGACAAGGCATATTTATACAGTTACGATGACTTATTACCAGTAACCAATGGAAAGGAAGGACACGTGAAGGTTATAATTAGGACGACTCAAAATTGACCAATAGGGAAACGACACATGAAAGTCATAGTTAGGACACTGTAAATAATGGCCAATAGGAAATAACATGCGAATTATGTGAAGAGTCTGAAAACATACCATTTTACATTCGAGATAATTTTTGGGATATTCTTGTGAATATCCTAACAGTCCCAAAACCCTAATTCAAAACCAATGGTACACATGAACTCCAAGATTCTAAGGAAACAAATGGCATATGAACCTATTGTTGGTCACCGGCTACCATGGGACTGCGTCTTGTGATGTTGCTCCACTACCTTATGGATTAGACCTCTGGGTCAAATGTACAAGAAATGACCCCCTAAGAAGATCACCTGCTTTGTTTTGGGCACCCGCACAGTATTCCAGCCTCACACAAATCGAATAATTTGTGTGGCGCATATATATATTTGGTGCCTTCTTGTACCAATGTTTATGTGTTTAAATGAATAAATAAATTGCCGCTTGAAATATTAGCATGGTAAAGTTATTCACATCTAAGTGTTTTACCATTAATAGCTTTTACTGATCATATTTCAAACCTCCATTCCTATTTTAAGCTTTTTGTTGAATTATTGCAACACAACGTCCATGAATTAAATTTCATTCTCCATTCTACAAGTTTTATCGGACCACTTGTTGTGTAGAAAAAAAATCCTTATCCATGTCTAAGTCAGTCAATACATAATAGAGGACGTAGTATATAAGTAAGCTTTGGTATGTTATCACATCAACGTAAAAGGTTTGTGTTCATCATAAATGTTGCCTCACATAAATCACCTTGACTGGAATGACATGACATCGACTTGGTCAGACCTGTTTTTGATTGATCGTACCAAATATTCTTGCTTTGTTCCTTTGTACAGTTTGAACTTCGGTTAGTTTAATTTGTTTGTTTACTCTCTGAAGAAGTAGCTTACACTGAGTGACAAAACGCCGAAAAATCTACAAAAACCTAATTTTTATACTCATTGGGATATTACAACTATATTATTACAGTCTACCCAATGTTCAAGTTATTTGAAATTATCAAGTCAAACCTTGGTAATGACACCTCTTATCAGACCGTTTTAGCAAATAATTGGATTCGCATACATTGTTTGTTTATTTGGAAGAATTAAAGATTTTAAAAGATATTTACAATATTTAAAGTCTTGAAAAAAATAGGTTACTGACTTAATCAAAGCATCTAAACTAACATCGGTTATCGGAATATTTCAGTACTTTGTCTTCTATGTTGCCATGTATGTTTTCTTTATTTTTAAAATGATAAATAGAATGATAATAGATTTGTGATCTTAAAGTGATGCTATGCAACCCATTGATATAACTGCTCACTACTCCTGTTATTTCAACCACGGAACGTCCATAACGGAATAACAACTGAAAAAAGAGCAGAACGATAATGGATCCTGAAATCACAGTAGTAATATAGTGAACGAATAAGTCAAGTAGGGAGAGCCAATTTCTTTATTAGTACAAAATTACAGTGATTTCGTAAAATATGAAAACCATACATTAAATACATCATTTGCACATCTTTCATCAGTTGTCCCTTACATGCTTGATGATCCTTCTAATTATTTTGTTATTATGGTCACTATTTCCTTTTCTATTCTTTTTAATTGAATCTTCTCAATCTACTGGCATGCATTCCACTTCCGATTGGCGCTACATACTACTTATATTTGTCAATACGAGTAGCACACACCACAGTATTTGTTCTCGTGTTCACATGAAACAGTGTCTAACATTATAAATTGAGATCAAGACTATAAAATTTATGACTGAATTTACATTTACTGATATTGATCAATCTTCTATTCGTTTTTGACTATAGGGTATTTCAAGAAAAATTGATATAATCGAATGTGTCCCTATTCTAGGTGAACTATCTCATTTAAGCCTATTTTTAATGTTAGCAACTGAGTCTACATGAGCGACTGATCACTTTCATTCATGTCTGAACACCGATTACCAGGACGCGCTATGCTGACTAGCATTGGGGATGGTTGGAAGAAAGTTAGGGGCGGTCAAACCAAAACATGGCATCAGAGATTGAGGTCACTAACTTCTAGTCTGTGCCATGTTGGTAGATGCAGACTACTTGGTTGAGGTCCGCGTGACTATCGTACCCAAGGGTTGGAGACTCTAGGTGACATGGCTCAGAATCGATCACAATGGTGTAGGTGTATACACCCTTTATCTTCCCTTAAAACTTGAGATTAAAATTACTTCATAACTTCCTTATATACAACCTTTATTTTATATATTACCACCACTAAATTAAATACTTCTATAAATTCGGTGTTCATCTTGTTGTGTTTATGACGTGTGGCAACTTGGACCGACGCATAAATGTGCCTGGTCCTACGTTGTAGCTGACTGACTGTCAAGTCTGAAAATAGTTATTATAACGTTTATGATTATTTAATAAATTTAGTAAGAGAATTATTGTACAATGAAAAATTTATTTTATTTTTTTTCAAATCCTTATTTGAGATTTGTTTATTTGAAAAAACTTTTTTTTCAAACAGAGAATATGAACAAACATTAGATGCACTTCAAGCGGATATTGAGGCTTTGGAACAAGAAAAAGCAGATCTCAAAGAAAAATTGAAAACACTTAGTAAAAAAGCTTTATTTGAAGGAATTATTAAATCACCACTGCTTCCAAGTAAGTAAGGTTGTACTTTTCTTTTCTTTTTTTTTCTTAGTTTTCAGTAGTTATGACAATGTTACATGTCAATCAGAGTTCAATTTACACTTACTGTGTTATGATAGTTGACAGATAGTTGTCGAATGCTTTTGGAAGGCAAATTGGTTGAGGTGATATTCAAGCTCTTAATTCATTTTATTTAATTAAACACATACATATTGGTACAAAAGGGCACCAGATACATATGCGCCACACAAAATAATGAAAATAGGAAGAGAAAGGATGAAAAGATAAGGGGGACTGAAATGTACAACCGGAAAACTCTTTCAGCTAAAAAAGTTATAGCCACTCTTTATGAAGAAAGTAAAAGAAGGTTACAGCAGGATCGCCACTGGCTTCTATTCTGAGCCATATCTGATAACGTCTCTAGCCACTGTGTTGCACCATCTCTCGGACCCCAGCTAGGGAGTCGTGAAGGACCAAGAGAAGCTAGCCCTTTTCAGCTTTCTTTCATACCACGACACCATGTCATACACAAATGAAATGAAATATCACATTCTTAATTCATTAGTTAGAAATGGAATATGATTAAAGTATATGGGGACAAGCTAAGTAGGATTAAGAACGCCATCTGTAAGCTTTTTGCTCGAAATTTAAATATCATAGATAACAAGTAGTAGAAATACTGTGGTGTGGGCTACTTATGTCCACATAAGTTGTATATAGTGATGGTCAGACGTAGAATGTATTTTGGTAGAAGACCGATAAGGAAAGAATTGAAATGAAGCGCAATTGGTAGGAAAATGCATGAACAATGAAATTAGAGAAGATGAACTGATATTTATAGAAGGAACAGTGAAGATTGAGACAATCGGTTGTTATTTTGCAAATTAACTGTTTACTGTATGGTTATCAGAATTTAGTGAGATAGTCTGTAATTTGTGCTTAAATACATTCGATTGTCCGCAGTCGTGTTTTCGTTCACTACAATACCTCTACACTCTACCGAAAACGTTTGAAATGGTAAACGAAAAATTACTTTTTATCGTTATAAAGTAAAATGATCATGTTACATTTACTAAATTGCTTAGTTTTTGTTTGTATAGGTTGTTTATAATAGACAAATTGATACTATCCTTAAATCATGATCCTCAATCTTTAATCTTGAAACAAGCCTTAACCTAGTGGTGTTTAATGTTATGGGAAAATTAATCAGAAAATGCTTTTTGTATTTTTTTTTCATGAAATTCGTTTACCCATATGGTTACAGAGTATTTTTTGCATTATAGATAATTTTAGTTTGTGATTTATAGACGCTAAGCTTAAACCGTTCATCTCTACCCTGAATAGGAACATTATAGACACTCCTAAAAAAATATATTTGGATCCCAAATGCCTTGGTACGGCCGAGATTGGGGAGAGTCAACACTCACTCTCCAAATGCTCTCGAATGACCACGTGCATAGAACCACTGCCTTCTCGTGGCGGAGGTGTTGTTTGCGAAATTGAGAGGACGAAAAGAGAATGTCCGGCGCTTTAACCGGGTTGGTGGACACACAAAGTCCACCTAGGGGAGTTGGAAAACCCTGATTCTAAACCAATGGTGCACATGGGCTCCAGTATCCTGAAGGAGCGAATGGCGTATGAACCAATCGTTGGTCACTGGCTACCATGGGAGTGCATCTCCTCACGAAGCTGCACTGCCTTATGGATCAGACCTTTAAGTCAAAGGCTCCGGGTGTGACCCCCTAAGAAAACCACCTGCTTCAGTTTGGGCATCTGGGCTGTATCACAGCCCTCACATAAGTCAAATAAGATTTGTGCGGCGCATATATATCTGATGCTCCTTTGTACCAATATTTATGTGTTTAAATAAATAAATTTTACGGGTTCGAGAAGATAGATAACCTACATCTATCAATAAGAATTTATATGTCATTGTTTCTTCAATTTACGGACAGAATAACCTGTGGAAGGCTTTAACAAATTCATCAATTATTTAAGATCTGTCTACACTTTATAATGTTATTATCCTCTTTTTTCATGAAATTGTCCATTTGCTAAAGGTTTTTATAGTTCAATAAGAACAGGCTGAATACTTTTAATCTACATTAATAGTAGCAATAGCTTGATGCGGAACTTTCAATACTGTCCTATTTAGAGTTATGATTTCCTTTTTTGTTCATTAGTCATTATATTCAAGGATTCATGTGTTTGTAAGCTTTTACTATTGTTATATGTTGTACCTTTCTTAAGTTATTGTTAATTTTTTATGGATCTATTACTTAGTCCTCTTCAACGTATGTTGATTTTACTCCATATTATTGTATGAGGTTTGAGTTATGATCGAACTGTGTACAATGGGGAACTGATTTCTCTTCTACTTTCGTATTCTAATTAGTCACTGTGTTAGAAGGAATCGGACGACCAATAAGCGTTAACGTCTTAATTGTTGTCCATTAGTCGATGTGTCAGTTGAAAAGTAAGTCAATGGTCTTGCGGGTAATGTAAGCGAATTAATCGATAATCGGTCTGGTGAAAGAGGTCATACAACTGCTTTCCTATCATTGCGAGCCGATCACATGAGGCCTAATCCAATCCAAGAAAACAATTTCCTAATTCTAAATTACTCCTACTATCCATTTTCTTATCTTCAATATTTTAGGCACAACGCAATCTAAAGCGCAGCCTTCAACAACAGGCTCTACCACTACTACTACTTCAGCTCCTGCACCTGGTAGACAAACTTCAGTCGAATGTGCATCACCTTCACCTGGTCCAGCTCGTTTGGCTGCTTACCGAGATGCTTCATTAATGGCAATGGAGGTTGGTTCATATATATATATATATATATATATATATATATATATAGTTTGTGAAGAAAACCTCAAGTCTAATTTGTAAACCGAACTCAAAACTCCAACCTTACTCTTTATACCTAGCCCTATCCTTTTTACATTATAACTAATGTCATGTGGTAATGGAAACTCTATGGGGTGATAATCCTTATTCAGTGAATACTATCCTGACTCCTAATGTGTAAACTTAAATTTTCTGCTTTTCTACAATGAATAATTTGACATATGAGAGTTAACTGTTCAGATCAAATCCGTTATTTCACTGTTATAATGTTGCATTTTGCTGTTGATTATTTTCTGACTTTGCAAAGTTTCCTGATTGGCGGATCATAATTCGCCCAAAGTTATCAGTATATTATACTTTTATCAGGATACACGAATGAATATTTTCAATAACTAGACCACAAAGCACATTAAACGAGAAAATACCATTACACAAATGTAAGGTATTAAAATATAAGGATCACGTTTAAGTTACATTAGTTTTGGAACAAAAGGATTCATCAAAAGCGTATTATGGAATAAGTCAGGGACATAGTTAAATGTTAGTAATTTACAGATGACAAATTAGGTATAACATAGTCTCAAAAAATAATTTTCATCGTTCATCATGTCTTCATTACTCGCGTCACATTAAAAGTTTAAAGGGAAAAGGATCAGTTAAGTCTCCACATTTAATTAATATTTCTCATTACTAAGATATCAGTATTTAAAAGTCATCATTTCTTACTTGTTGTAGATTGAAGCTCTCCGTGAAGCTATTCGACGTTTATCTTCTGAAGTATCCAGACTTCGTGGTGAGAAAATGCTTGTAAGTTCTCTTTAATTATTGATTAGGAGGTACATGTTATATGTCATGTGCCATGTCTAGTTATAAGTCAAGATGATCTCAAATACTGTTAGAGGTGTTTAAACAGTTGTCGATTCAAGGTTTCCTACACAATGAAAGTATGCTTTCGTTTGAGAAATCTAAAAAAATAATCCAGGGAAGGGTGCCTCTTTGACCTTCGGAGTGGTTTCCCTGCACGTTTCTTAATCAATCACAAAAGATTCACCAATTAGAATCCGAATATTTACTGCTTTAGTTAGTCCACAGATTAACAACGTAAATCTCAATCAACGACACGTTTCGGCTTGCGAAGATTAACCTTAATGCTTATTGATCCGCCAAACACATACATTCGTCCCAGTTTCAGGAAAATTTCTATCATTATATATGAGTGACAAGTTTCGTATGGAAATGGGTGGTAGGAAGTGAATTTTATAAATGTTTGCCTTTTTTATTTCTTGTAAAAGTACTCATTTGATTATTTCATCCTTAGTTTCTTGGTATATATTTCGTGCACTCATAAGTTTATATCCATGCATTACCAGACCGATGATTTGATGAGACAGATTTGGTTGTTAGAATTAATTAATAAAATAAACGTGATAATACGACATGAGGCGGACTGACAGTTACTCACGAGATTATTTTGTTGACTTAGGCCCCCAAATAACATACTTATATACAGAATGAGAACACCAAATGAACATTGTAAAATGCCATAGGCGATCGGAGAAAATTAGCTTGTAGGTCGCTCATTACCTTATCAATTAAAACTGTTAGTCCTAATGTTATAGCACCATATCACCTCCCCTGACGAAATGATATGAAATCCTTCTATGGCAACACTGGTGCAAACCAAGTTTTTGTTCTTTTCTCCTATTGGAACCATTTTCTTAACACAAAATACATGTTAATTCATTTTCCCTCTTCAAATTGAACATATCACACTATTTCATTCGTAACTATCCAACACCTGAAGCGCTTGTGTACTGTGACTGAAGAAGTCAGTAGTTCTCATAAAACTGATGTGTGGCTTGTGGAGGTTGATCTAGGATTCGTGTTACAAGTTCAGGTGAATGTCTCTTAATATGAATTGGAGGTTTCAAGCTTGAAATCAAAAAAGTTTCAAGAAATTTTGATTGAACTAAATGGCTTTCAACCGGTAAACCACATGTTTGAAACCTGTTTTACTTAAATCGGCCTGGAAAGCTACATCGTGTCATGTAAATTATGTAGTTCGAAAAGTAGATTTCATAAGCTGATACTTGGTCAGTGAATGAAATTATGGATTACTCAGAAATCATTTTCATTTCTTCAATTACGTTTTCCTGTTGATAACATAGCTCATCTAACCTCTGTTTAGTCAAACAACACTCAAGCTATTTATTTTTCACTTTTTACTGACTAATTTTTAATTTTTAAAAATCTAGGAACAACTTAAGAACTTGGGTACTTTACAAAAACCTTCACGTCATCAAGAACCTGTTATTGTAGATGATGACACTTCTGATAAAGAGAATAAATCATCCTCACCTATCCAAGAACATAAATCTGTTCTACCACAAATTGTACATGATGTAAATGTACTACAAAAAGAAATTTTCTCTGTGCTTGCAAATCCTCAAGTTGTTCATTTGCCAAAACCATTGTCAAAACAAGTTTCAGAGATGCCTGTTTCCGGTTCTGGAGACGATGGATCAACTACTACTATACAACCGATTAAAGTTGTTCAACCCAGTGCTACAATTCAGTTTAATCGACAAACGGTAAAATTAGTCAAATTGAAAAATGAATTAGAAAAGGTAATATATATATATATATATATATATATATATCATTTACTATTATTTATTTAAACACATGAATATTGGTACAAAGGGGCACCAGATATATATGCGCCGCACAAATCTCATTCGGTTTGTGTGAGGGCTGCCCAGGTGCCCAAACTGAAGCAGGTGGTTTTCTTAGGGGGTCACACCCGGAGCCTTTGACCTAAAGATCTGATCCACAAGAATGTGGAGCATCGTGAGGAGATGCAGTCCCATGGTAGCCGGTGACCAACAGCTGGTTCATACGCCATTTTTTCCTTCAGGATTCTGTAGCCCATGTGCACCATTGGTTTGGAATCAGGGTTTTCCAACTCCCCTAGGTGGACCCTCCGTGTCTATTGACCCGGTTAAAGCTCCGAACATTCACTTTTCGTCCTCTCAATTTCGTAAACAACAGTAATGCGACGAGAAGGCAGTGAGTAGGACTTCCCTGACAGAGGCTATATTCGCGTGGCCATGTGAGAGCGTTTCGAGAGGGGGGTGGCCCCTCCTCACTCTCGGCCGTACTAAGGTATTTGGGGGCATATATACTTCAACTATAATCTATTTCGTTAAACTTAAAATGCTACTATTATTTATTTTCATTACAAAAAATACTGATTTATGGTTAAAACATACAGTTGAACTTTGAAATCCATTAAACCTTTATGAGCTACTTTTTTCTTAAATCAGTGAAATGACATAAAACTAGGTTTATTATAATATTTTTGTCAATTAAGCCAGAAGATACTAATAAAAGTTAAATCGATCCAGGACGCAAGTCCGATATTAGTGACCATTTACTCATTATACTGAAAACAGTTTCTGAGTATAAAACCAAAAATTTACTGTCATAACTATGTCATGTGTTTTTTTGGTAGCTTTGCCCTGCATATAGGATGAATCACATGTTTAGTATAAATTATGCTATAGTTTGCTTCATTATTGTACGGCATACTCTGTTAGTTTCGTGATTTTCAATCGTTACAACTCACTAATTAGGACATAACTATGTTAGATGGATAGTGGCTAGCAGAGGAATCCAGGATGCGAACTTCGTTCTATTTGGGACTCGTCAGCTCGACGTACCTGCATCCTAGAATTGACGTTCGCTTTGGGACTCGAACCTAGTGACATGAGCTGGATTCCTGAGCCACCACCCATCTCTGCCTATAATGCTTATGATTTAAGGTGATATCGAGGCAATCCGCACAGGATGCATGTATGCCGATAAGAGGCTGATCAATTGCAGTCTTAAACATCAACCAATCAGTCAGTTAGCTACAACGTAGGACCAGGCACATATATGCATCGGTCCAAGTTGCCATACCTCACCAGCACAACAAGATCAACACCGGATTCATAGTAGTTAATTTAGTGGTGGTAATATATAAAAGAAAGGTTGTATATAAGGATATAGTATAGGAAGGAAAAAAGTTATGAAGCAATTTTAATCTCAAAGTTTAAGGGAAGATAAAGCTTAAACATCATTGGGAAGATTCAGGCGACCAATACGAAAATGAATAACTGCGTTACACTGGTATACATTATTTTGTTATGATTATAGATTGTGATTCTGAAAGATAGCAAGTAAGTGACTTTTGAAATATCATGATAACATTCAATGGCGTTTATGTTTTAGTCTCCTACTGTATTGTAGAGTAGTAGCTTACGGTGGTAAGATACTCTGTTTTCAGCCATTTAGTTGAGATTTTGAGTCACTCTCCTTCAAAATAGATTTAGGTAACTGATAATTGTCAGCTATCAAACAATAGTTGTAGTTGTATCAGAGGAAGAAAAAAAATACAAGAATTTGCATTTCTTAGCCTCAAATTGCTATGATATCCATCAGTGTATCACGAACATTGGCAATTAAATTAAACCAATGATTTTAAATTATTTTGAGCGCATCTGCAACACTAATTTCTAGCTACATCATCCAAGGTCTCTAACGTACAACCCTAACTAGTAAATTCTCACCTCCCAACATTACCTGACTCAATGAATACATGTAATGGCGACAAGGTACAATTATTTGTAGTATTACTCAGCTTTCTTCCATTTCCCAGCCAGCATGGCGTATCGTAGCGAGTAGTGATTGAGAATCTGTGACAATACCCGATTAGGATTTTTCTTATCAGTCATTGTACCATATCTATCCAACAGTACCCTACACCCAGCAGACCGTAACTGCTAACTTGATGTAGTGCTCGACCTTCCTCCTCGTAGTGACTCTATCGAGCTAGCTGAAACAATTGTTTCTTTAAGTTTTTCTATCCCATCCAGGTCGTTTCGGGAATGGTAAAACTAAAAGCAGCCATCTTATGAGCAGAAAGCGGAGTTGTACTGCCGATTATAGAGGGGTGTGACGACAGTAAGGTGTTTCCATCGGGCAACCAGCATCTTCAGTGCTGTTGCTCTCAGTGGAAAAACAAAGTTAGAAAAGGTCAGGCCTAGAACTATCACGTCACACGAATTTCCGTCTCGAACCATAAGGCCTTTTGAACCACAGAGCTAACATATTACAAACTTCTCACAGAAGGGCTGTGTGTGATCGGCCTCAAGTTGTTATCTTCTAGATTCTGTAGTCACGCTTCTACGTCGCTACAACCACTACTAATCTAGTTTCATTTTTAACTCTCTCAAGAAGAAATACTCTCACGATGCGAATTACAAAGTATTGGCAATCACTCTCATATACACTGTTAAAAGCGCTAAGAATCTCGCGTTTGACTTTACTTGTCACCTAACTTGAGCATTACTCACTGGATTGTTATGCTTTTTTTTCTAAATTGTCGTAACTTAGTTCACTGTATTGATTGAGTTTTTTTTCTTTCAATTCTGCTTTTCTTTTTTCTTCTTCAAAACCAACTTAATATACCTAGTTACAACAACGTGCATATGAAGCAGTTAAAACAGAAATACCAAATACATTAATTCAAGCAGATTTTACATCATTTCCATCAATTAAAATGAAACAATTATTAAATTTACCAAATAATAATAATGAAACTGCATCATTACATTATCGTTTATTGTTTCCTGGTGGTGGTGGTGGTAATAGTACTACCATTGGAGATAATGGTGAACCTATGAATACAGAGAAAATTTCTATGACAAAAGACGAACTACACCATTTACATTCATATTTGTTAAGAGTTTAACCAAAAAGAAATGGTAAATTCATTGTTGTCATTTGTTTATTTGATGTTAGTTTTTTTTCTTTCCTCTTTTTTTGGTTTTGGTTTTTGTTTTTTAAGAATTTTTTTTCTATTCTAGACTTATTGGTAGGGGTTTCTTTCTCTTTTCATGATGAGATAAGTAATGTGGTATTGAAGATATACATATATATATGTATTCATATGATTATATCTAAGGAACGACGTATTCATCATCCTGATATATTTCAGTATTCCTTGTTTCTTCACTGTTTTCAAATTTATTTTTTAACAAGATATTTTATTTATCCATAAAGTTTTCCGGTTTTATTGCCTAATTTATTATTGATCATGATGAATGAAAGTGATGAATATAAACAGAAGTGATGAAATGACTTGTATATTTATTTTCATATAAACTGGTCATATTGTGTATGATTTATTTATTTAAACATATAAATATTGGTACAAGGGGGCACCAGATACATATGCGCCACACTTTGTGTGAGGGCACGGGTGCCCAGACCGAAGCAGGTGGTTTTCTTAAGGGGGCCACACCCCCGAGCGTTTGACCTAAAGATCTGATCCACAAGAATGTGGAGCATCGTGAGGAGATGCAGTCTCATGGTAGACGGTGACCAACAATTGATTCATACACCATTTGTTCCCTCAGGATACTGGAGCCCATGTGCACCATTGGTTTGGAATCAGGGTTTTTCAACTCCTCTAGGTGGACGCGCTGTGTCCACCAACCCGGTTAAAGCGTCGGACATTCGTTTTTCGTCCTCTCAATTTCGTGAACAACAGTAATGCCACGAGAAGGTAGTAAGTAGGACAATCTGAACACGAATAGTTTAAATCCTTTCTATGATAAAAAAGAAATTGTATATTAGAGCATCGGCCGTACCAAGGCATTTGGGGGCATGTTGTTATTTTAATAGTTGTATTCATGAGCCAATCTAAGCTAACTATCAGATTTAGTTCTTACCCTGTCACACTACTTAATTCATCAAAAACGATGCCGTATTTTTTTCTGTAGTAATATTGGTAAAGTAGTGATGCAAACAGTGACAATATCCACTACTCATACAACGAATGTTGACTACTACTATCATCATTTAATTGTTCATTTACGGAAACATAACCAGAGTCAACCGACTGCTCAGTTGAAAATGTCCTAGTACGGCCGAGAGTGGGGAGAGTCAGCTCTCACACGACCACGCGTATACATGCAATTCCACGGAATTCCTGATCATTGCCTTCTCACGACAGTGTTTCCACGAAATTGAGAGGACGAAAAGCGAGTGTTTGGCGCTTTGACCGGGTTGGTTGATACAAGAGATCAACCTAGGGGAGTTGGAAAACCCTGATTCCAAATCAGTGGTACACTTGGGCTCCACGATTCTGTGGGAACGAATGGCGTATGAACCAGTTATTGGTCGCTGGCTACCATGGGACTGTATCTCGTGACGCTGCTCCACTACCTTTTGTATTAGACTTTCAGGTCAAAGGCTCAGGATGTGGCTTCCTAAGAAAACCATCTGCTTCGGTTTGGGCGCATATATATTCGGTGTCTTCTTGTACCAATATTTATGTGTTTAAATAAATAGTACAGTCGAAAATTCGCTTCTCGCTTTAGGAACGATTTGGCGGTATAATTCCATTTCATATTTAGAAAGCTTTACATCTACCTCTCAATCGGCAAGTCTTTCTATTTGATGAAGACTCTGACAATGCAATGTCTTTCGATGGCCCTGAATAATATAACCATGTCTAGGATGGGTTTCTCCTCCATAAATGCGAAGTATTCTTTAAGACTAGCGTTAGCCAACACTTGGATTAGTAATAAGGAATGGAGAGCTAGTTACGTCGATCACTTCTTTCATCTTGGAAGCCTTACTATCCCTTCTGGGCTGGTTTCTGGTGGAGTTTCGCATGGGTTTTCCTAACATGCGTTACCTGTCTCATTATTAAGATGTCCAGATGACAACGAATGGAGAATTATACTGAGTATCAGTTTGTTCTGTTTAGCTTTATGAATAAGGTCTTTAAAATAGAGTGGATTTTCGTCAACTGAGTTGTCTCGAATATATGTTTCGAACGCTCGACCACCGTTTACGTCGATGTGCAATGTTAGCTGGAGTTTATTTAAGCAAAGCCAGATGTATCTAAATCATAACATCTCGTCTATTCATGGAATTATTGACTACTGAACTGATTTGTTTAAGTGCAGATATCACCTGACTGATATCAGTGCGACTAGTGATTGGAGACGTTAGGTGATGTAACCTAAAATCGAGCAAGAAGGTGAAGATGCTTTTTTTCTTGTTTCTCTTCAGGTTGTAAGTTTATAAATTATTCCATACCTTTTTTCTGAGAATAAATCCATTCGTAAATCATAATCTGTATGATTGAGGTACTTTTCCTATCACTACTATTGCTCTGATATTCACCTTGGAAGCTTCACCTGTATGTTCTGATATGACGTGGGAACTTTAACCAATGTACATATGCACCAGGATCTATTTCAATTGACGGATAATATAATCATTCTTTATGAGATTGTTGAAATGCTAATTTAGGTAGAAAGTTTTATTTGTTATTAGAAGATTGGAGGAAATTGGCATAAAAACGTTAACATTTAATGACTCGTGATCTAACGCTATATGATCAAATGATATGTTATCGAGATGTATATCCTAGATACTTTATCTACATTCTGTTAATAACAACGTAGATATAAGAAGTCAAATGCGAAGGTGTTTGAGAAATGTGTTTTTCAGACATTCGATAATGCAGAAGAACGAGAAGAAATACACGTGAACTGGAGTGACGGAAATAACCAACTCAGTGAGTAATAGATGACTTTGTAATCAGGAAAGAAATACATTTGTACGCACTACCGTACACCCATATAAAATATCAAGGTTACACGTGTGCATTGGCAAGGAATAATATGTGTGTGATAGGATGGATAGAAAGATTTGGGTAATTTCTTTTCAGAGGTTAGAACAAATCACGTAGGCGTATGATAACAGCTTTGCTAAAAATCTTGGTTTCGTGACATTCGACATTAAATCACTCTTGGGATGTTTAGCTTGCCTGACTCTATACTGTCTTACCTCGGGATTTGATTATTATCACTATAGGATACTATGAACTTATTTTGGACCTCATACATCCCCCGTCTTTCATGTAACTAAATTGGTATAAAACATAGGATATAATAGCCAAGTTCTAAAAACAAGAACGAACAGGATCCCCACAGTATACAGAATCTACCATCGAGTGATCTGCCCCCGGAACTTACCTCCGAAAGAAATAGCGTCCAGATTTGACCTATTCAAGAGAGGATTACGTGTTCACAGAACCATACTAGAAACGGACTAATACAGGTCTTCTGCATCCAACCACTTAATAGGCTAATTGGTGGGGTTTTTCCCAGCCGTTAAAAGGCTATGTAAATTAGAACCAATCTACTAAAACTGCATGTTATTAAATATATTCCCCAATATCTAGTCCAGCGCTGATACTTAGAGCATAGATATATAAAGTTGATATTGATTTGCGATATAAACAAAATATGAACACTTCGAATATTACGATCTCAATACAGTTGCGATTTGACTATAAACCGAACCTGAGAAAACCCTGGGAGGAATCTGAAGTTTTCAATCCTTCTTAATCATTCAGAAAACGGCAAATCAAAAAGAATTTATGATACTAAGTGGGAGGACTTGAAAATCGTATTCTATTTTCAAATGGCTAATAAATTCAAAATTGGTTGCCCAATCCCGTGTTTCGATTTTAAAAGGCATCCGATAACTATGTTAATCCGCATGATGTGAACAGAGAAACAATGAATAACGAAAGCTATTTTGAGAACATTGTTTCACTTTATTCAAAGTCTGTGAAACACTAACATCTGGTTTTGTCCCTGGTTTATTCTATAAACCATAAGCTTTCGTTTGGTGTATGATTCACTGCCATACTCTTTTCTGTTCCAAAGCTACTGTAATTTAAACATAACATTTGATACCCTATTTCTCTACCTTAATGTCCAGTTCGAACATAATTATGTCTTTCTTATTGTAGTCATGTTAGCCATCTATTTATCCATGTATCTTTTTACACTAATCTGAATTAAGGATCAGGAGTAAATCGAGTAGTGAACCAGGTGACTCGCCTTCTTTCTCTCTCGCTTGTCGACTAATCAGGTGACTGAATAGTTTTCTTCTCTCTTCCCAAAGTCGTAAGTTTTGATTCGGACTCACGCATTCCTAGCCTCGAGGTTAGGCCAGTTAGCCTATCGTGTCAAGACCTTAACCTATATCGGAACATGTTCTCTCCTGTAAATTATTCGTTAGATAGATCATGGACGTACCAATGCCGTAGGATAATTTCTTGGGAATCTTCATGTGGTATTAAATAGTTTCCTAACTTGCGCCACACAGCTTCAATATCTTTCGTATGTACCCCAGTAAGGCGATCAACGATACTAATTATGTGTCCCGAAATTTCCTGGTTAAAACCATAGTTTTTAAAGGAGTGACATGTTTGCCAGGAATTTATGTTTATCGTAGTTCTTGGTTGAACTTATTTCCAAATTATCAGGTGTTTGACAGACTTCCCGTCACTAACCCTCTCAAAACACTATTTCCCAAGATGCTTATCGTATATCCTAAAAACCTACGATGGAAAAAAATAATAACTTATACAGTGTACACCCTTATTCCTTCCAACAGCATATATTCTTCTAGGTATTACGGTCTCTCCGATTGCCACAATTTTATCAACACCACAAAAATAAAATTTTAAACGCATAAATAACTTATAACAAATTTCTCCACAAAATCAAAACCACTCCGGAGCAGATTCTACTAATACATCTGTCAAAGTTGATGCGGTTTCCACTTTTGCTCCTGTAAGCCAGTAGGATAATATACTGCAATCGCAAATCAGAATGATAGGACAATATTATTTCGAATCGACTTTTCACATCAACGGACTACAATAAATTCAACTCTATTTAGGGGTTTATCCATAACCATTTCATTACTATAGTCACAGATCAGTGTGCTTAACAATCCAATGGTTTATAAATAGCAATTTTTTCCACATTGGAATTATGCCAATTGCAAATGACAGTCAACACCATAGTTTGATATAGGTATACGCAGATGCGAAGTGACAAGTAGTTCGCTGTTTCTGTTGAACGAAGTTTGATGTATGTGCATTGATCTCGCAGTTACCAGTGAAACTGACCTGTTAGCTGAGTGAACGGTGAACATGTAAACGCTACAAGGTCATAGCGCATTGAACGAAGTAACTTACGTTAATAACTTCCTGTCTAAATTACCAGACTGATAATCTTAAGTTGATGTTAATTGTTGTCAATGACTTTACTTATATATGTTCGTGCAGTCTATGTGACTTACTGAGTCGTCTGGTTTGTTTATGATTATTAAAGGGATCAAAAATTTTAAAACTAAATGCATCCGCATCTACCCAATGTGAACTGATTTGTTTAAATCTTCTCAGTAGTCGTCCTTTGTTATAATCTTTTTTGTAACTTAATTTATTATTTCGTGGACTAGTTCTGGAGGTGTTTTTTCATGTTCTTGATATTTCTATTTAGTTCGCTCTGGTTTATTGAAGTGTCCGACATACCAATGACTTGCATTGGGTCTCAAAATTTGCTTATTAGTCACCTTTGCATTTTGAAAGGCTATAGTTCCTGTTAGAATTCAGTGAAATTTATCATCGACGACCTCATCTAGCACTTGGTGTATACATTATGCTCTATAGGTAGTATTTTTCTTACTGCATTATACTTTTATTCACCGTATTGTTTGTCTCGGGGTTGTATGGATTTCTTTCTTACTATAGTCGCTTGAAGGTTCAGGTGAGGGATAACTTCTACTCAGTTTAATGGTTGTTCAGTCTTGTCGCCAATTACTTTGATCTTCAGTGTATCACTTCAGCCTAACACATAACATATGTGATATTTTATCTTTATTACTGCTAAACCTAATACTCCTCACTCTAATATCCTAAACGTAAAATGATGCAGATATAAGTAGTATGTAACACCGTTAGGAAGTGGAATCTCTACAAGCGAAAGTTTGAAAGATTGAGATGAAGAGAAGTAAACTAAAAGTAATCAAGATGACGACAGGAATAAAGGAACAATGAAGCGTGTAAGAGACAATTCTAAGATGTGTAATTGTGCTTTAAACAATAAACTGATCTTCTCCACCTGAGTGTTCGTTCACTACACAATGTGACTAGTCTCATTATCGTAATAATTTGTTGTCGCAGTATACTCGAGAGAGAGAGAGAAAAGAAATATCTTAAACCATTCATTGTATCATCGGCAAAAGTAAACCCTTATCTAAAATGAAATAATGTAATACCCTATTCAACAATGTTTTCTGAAAATGAATTATTCACCAAACTCAACTACAAAAGCACCAAACGTATGTATTGTATATCTCATCGAAAAGAAAAAAACAATCTCGAACCGATTTGAGTGATATTTAAAACTTGTTGTTGTGTTTTGAAATTTGATTGGTTGTAATTAGAAAAATAACCAACACCCATATTATATATATACCCATTGAATTTATTGAATGGACGCTAAACGATAATTTGTAGCTTCTTGACGAATATTCTCTGATTCAGTTATTCCTCTGCCAACAATCATTACAATAGATGATGAAGATGTAGTTGTAAAACGTTTCTTGACTTGTTCAGGTGTATTGTAATTTTGGCCTAGATCATCATTGAAATTAACAAGTTTTACACCTGTTAAAGTAACAAGAGAATGATATTAAAAGTAATAATTCTCAAAAACTAAAATTTGAGGTATCATTATATATAGCAAACAAGAAACGGTGGGGAATATTTTTTCAAGCAAGAAATCATGGTCAGTGACGTCTGCTTATGTGAGGAATGAAATAATCATCACCCAGGTGACACTGGATAATCGTTGTGATACATCGTGAACCTAATGAAATCTGAAATGTGAATCATCAGATTTCAGTTCAGTGGTTGAGAAGCTGATTGCTCTATATAAGAACAGAAGGTTCTGAGTGTGAGATGGCGTGGATAAGTAATTCCATATGTATGTTCAATCAGCATTTAAGGCGATGTTGGCTGGTATATTAGTTTGGGAGAAAGCTAGATGTTCCCTTACTTCGACCAAGGATCAGTCCATGACTACTGAACTGAGATGTGTAGGTAGATGTAAACTACACGATAAGGGTCCACATGATTATCATGATCAATCATTAAAGACATTAGACGACATGGAATGGAATCACTCAGAATGGATAGATTCACTCTTTGTCTTGTGATACTTATACTTTTTACTTCATGACTTCATTCTTTCTAATCGAACCAGATTCTCTATGCTTAATATTTTTTACTACCACCAGTATGATTGCTACTTTTACTACTCTGGCACTAGCCATCAAATTTTCATTTAGGTGTGTTGATGAAGTAAGGCGACTCGAACCGATGCAAATATGTGCTAGGTTCCATGTTGCTTACGACTGACTGGATGGTGCTTCGATAGTAGATGATACGTAATGAACGCCTATTACAAAAAAACGACAACTGGATTTCTTTATTATACAATTGATAGGTGGACCAAATGAACGGCTCAATAGACTCGATGAGCAGCAACCGAGATAATTGTTTCATTCATAACTTCTTAACAAATCAAAATAGTAAGTAAACACTGAACTGTATGGTGTTTAACATGAACTTTTATTTACGGTTCAAAGATTTTCAACTTGAGACTTTGAAAAACTAACAGTAATTTTATTTCATGTCGGGATGTTTGAACAGTATGGACATTGTTATTATCGAGTATAATTACTAAACTTTTGGACTCAGTAGCTAAGTAGATAACGCAGTGGCGTTTGAAGCGAACTGTACTGGGGTCAAGTCACGGAGTGAACATCAACTATGGGATGCAGGTACATTCCGTTGACAAGTCCCAAGTAGGGCGAAACGTGCGTCCTGGATTCCACTGCTAACCACTATCCATCTCTGCTTATAATGTTTGTGATTTAAAGCAATCTGAGCAGGATGCATATATGCCAATAAGAGACTGATAATCAACTGCAGAACTGAACATCAAAGGGAAGATTCAAGTGGTCAATACAAAAATGAACTCCCTTTATGATGATATCGTATTTGTTGACTTTATTATAAGCTTTTTTCATGAATCTCAATACACTTTTTATTTAATCTCAAATACTTACCTGATTTTATCATTCAGCTGGTTACTGAAAGAATGTCAGTAAGTCAATCAGCAAAGATGTACATAAAATCCTTGATTAATTTGAATATAAACTATCTAAATTGATATGTTACAAAACATTCAAGTACATGTACGACAAGACATCTATCACGGTAATCATTGTAATTACTCTGCACTCTTTATCTTCGTCGCAAGTATCCTGTAACGGGTTCTAAATCTCTCTTCAATACATGGAATCCTAGTTTCCTTCAGCAAATTTTAACTGCTCCTTCCTATTCAATATCTATCATTCTAAGACACCGATGAAACTGTAACTATATCGCTTTATAAGCGTACTTATGCCTTTGTTACACTAATGACTGAACATCACTCTTTGCTTGCAAGATATGATTACTATTACGGTGTATATTCTACGATAATCATACTATAATTTATATATATTACATTATGTCATTATATAACTACAGATTGAACATAGGTATTGTGAAAATATGACAGAAACCATTACCTGGTACCCAATAGAAAATATTTGAAGAACAAATATTGATTCCTGAGATAGGATGTTGAGCTACGAAACCGCCAATGATATCAGTATTCGTTTTAATCAAACTAATACATTGATTCTGATACGAATCAGTTGTCAAAGCCCCCTATAAATACATATGTATATATGTAAAAGAAAATAAAAATTAACACCTGCATTGTTCAGTCATAGAGTAATGATAAGTCTATGAAACGTTGTCGTCTACTCCTTAATGATGACCGAATTCTATCGATTCAATTATAATGTGATCACCTAGGTTATTAATTGACAGAACATCTTCAAGAACTTCGTTCATTATTGAATGGTTGAATGCGAATCATATAGGGTAAACAAAACAGGACACAAATCTTGTGGTGTTTCAAGATAACATGATGGAATACAAGTGTGTGTGTGTGTGTGTTGGTTATTGTGAGTGAAGAAATCATCCATGTTGTCAAGGTCGATGCTTAAACATTCGTGCCACTTTGACAACTTATACAAGAGTTATAAACACAATTATATTTTGCCAAAAAGAAAGTTGTCAACTGAGGCTTCATCTAATAGAGAATTGATTTCGAATAAATAGTTTCAACGAATGACAGATGTACTAAAGGCTAGCTAATAAGAATGATAGGAAAGTACAATTTCAACAATAAAATACACCAAACAATAGAGACAACATCTAAATGCTTAGGAATATCGATAGATTACAATGGAGAGACGTTCCAAAATAATTGGGAATAACAAGCTATTAGTATGGTTTTAGTGGAGTTTCGTTCTTTGAAATGAATAGTTTAATCATGAAACTTTCATTGTTCTTCTGAACAACATGATCAACACGAACTTCAGGTAGAGATGAATTATTCGTATTTCCCCACATATAGCTAACAGCTTGTCTTGCCAACCTTGAACTTGGCTGGTTATTGTTTGCCTGTAACCTATCGCCATCTGCATTTTTCCAGTCGAACTTATGTCCATAATTATTCACATGCATTAATATAAGCGAAAATACAGCATGGAGTTGGACAGCTAGTTGATGTTCATACAGACGACGATGAGGGTATCTACTTTGTCCGATTTTGTTTCTCGCAGTTGGAACAATTTGTCAAGTAAATGGTATTTGGCTTCTTTTCTTTTGTTATTTCGTCCTTTGGTTTGCATAGGATTGATTGAAATGACTTTTTGGTTCACGTCCTACATCTAATCCAAACGGCTTAGATACTCATTTGATTTCTGATATATCCTTTATATGTGGTAAGATATGTTTATTATTTTTTATATTTAAATTCGTTCTTGCTGATCAGTTTGACTGGTGTTAAAGCATCCAGCTCAACGAACGAAACTCTACCAAAATCTTCTCCAATATCTCAAGTAGAATAGTGTAATACACAAAGAGAAAGAACGAATACGAAAGAAATGAAAGTGGAAATTGAACAACTAATAAAGGAGAATCATGTAGACATAATATAAAAAACGAGGAATGTTATGCCAAGGTTATTGAGACAATAATAATAATGATATCATGTTAATTAAGGAAGTTTATTGTACTCATCGAGAATGTTTCACAGTCATAGATCCAATCTATCGACTCATATAAGAAAGTTTAGTCATTCACATAGTCAGAAGATTACTAGATATTCGGCTTCCGGCCACTAAATAGAACATTATAACCTTGATCCAACTACGTCTGTTTGAGCTATCGGGTAGTATCATTAGCTATTACAATTAGAGTATCGTTCGAATCCAAGTGTACCTAGTGAACCGATTTATAATAATAACCATTATTATTATTACTATCTCACTTACTTGACAACTCATTTCAGCCACTACTAATGCTGCTATTTGATGTTGTTTTCCATTTTCTAGTAACTTTTTATTTACTTTACGAAAAGCATCAAATAAACCGGGACCAGGTAAACAATGTACTGTAATCATATCACACCATTCAGCAATCCTATAAACACCGTGCAATAATTGATTGTATACTGTTTGACCAATATCAGCCAATTTCCTTTACACAATAAAGAATAATAACACTAAATATTGCAATTATAAGAACGTAGTGAAATGTAATGGCTTAAACTACGAATTGTTTAACTAATCGTGAAATTCTATCTCACTTAAATACTAGCGTATTGGTGTTTATTATTCTACGTAGTCTACAACAGTGAAAGTACAGACGAATGGAGAAAAGCACAGCTTAATAACAGTATTTACTTAGGTCAGTCACAAACCGACCCAAGTAGCTTAATGATAACGTTTCTGACTGTGATAGTGATGAAAGCCGATTCGAATCCCATAGGATGTCAGTCAACAGAACAGTAGCAGCATTGCTAACTGTAACAGTAGGTGATGTAGGTTCGGTTCCTATGAAGAACAATGAAGAGTCCCAACCAGCATAAAATGAAGGGTTGACGGATGTTATGTTAAGTGCATCCGAACACTTGACGGATCGAATGATCGAACCTGGACTCGGAAAGAAAATGTAAATTAGAGGAACAAGAACAAAAAAAGGTTATGAAGAATTTAGAATCCCAGAATTTGGGGGAGAACAAAGAACTGATACACCTGAGCTATTGCAAATGACTTTGAGCCATGTCATTCAAAGTCTCTAACTATTGTTTACGATAATCATGCCTACCCCTATGGCTGAGTTCACTTGTCAATGACTTAATGGACTGATGTTATGTTATGGCTTGGCCATCCCTAGCATTTTTCCAACCTGTTCCTGCACCAGAAGACATCGCCCGTCGAGGTCGGTGGTAGTTTGGCTTACGTAACACATGTCCTAACCACCTCAGCTGAAGACTTACTACCTCATCAATCGACTCGTCATCTTTACCTAGGAATCTATTCCTAACCCAGGTATTGCTTACTCTGTGGTCCCAAAATACACGAACAGTGTTTCATGGACACTTATGATCGAACACAAGTAACCTGAAAATATCCTCTACTCTTAATGACCATGTTTCACGTCTATAAAGTAAAACAAAGCGAACTATTGTGCAGTAAACTTGCCCTTTGGTTGGACTACGGATATCTCGCCTATGCCATATGTGGTGCAAGTTGGCAAAAGCCAGTGGAGACTACTGAATTCGTGCCGAGAGTTCATCAGACACCAGACCATCAGTCCTGATGAGACTCCCAAGATAAGCGAAGCGATCGATGCGTTCAACTACTTAACTCCCCATCATTAATTCAGACGGTGACGTAAGTCAATCCTGAGGTAACGCTTTACATTTGGAGAAAGAGAAAAGATAAACATTGACAATAAACAGTGGAACTTACAACAAAACTATACGGTTTTCAACAGATATTTTATGAATACGCATTGTATGTTACATGTATTGCTTATGCAAAAGAATTCAAGAGTAAACTACAATGAAAATTAAAAATAAACAAATGATTTAGCAGCATTCTATAACTTACCTATCCTCAATAATTAAAAATCCATGTTTCACAGATAGATTACATAGACCTTGAATAATCATTTCAGGATTTGTGTTAGACAATAAAATATCTAAATGCAATTTGATAGCACAAACTTCTGACCCTATTTCATCGGTTAATTGAAGTAATTTAATTGGATCTAAAATATCCATAGCTACACATAAACGTGATTGTTTTGATTGGATAATCTGATTCAATCGATCCAATTGAGAACATGTAAATTTCAATTCAGATGGGACCTAACAAAAGAAATGTCATTGAAAAACTAGTGGTAATACACAATAATTGACAACGAAGGAATTGTGAAGATTATTAGTTAATATCTTACATATCTAAGATAAAAAAAACAATGTGAAGTAATATTCCTTGAGTTACACACTTTTAGAAATGAAAACAGTCCAGTTGGTAACCATCAACATATGGTCTAAGACAAGTGTGCGTTGAACACAATAGTACAATGGGATGAAATCAACAAGATAAATAACAAGAGAATTGAAATAATATGATGGCAATAACAATGAGAAAGACTAAACATTGAGAACGTTGTTCAAAGAAACAGGATACAAAGTTATACAAAGGAATACTGGAAATCAAGATCCAAAGCAAGATTTAAAAAATGTAATTACATCTGCGCTATGGCGAACGATCATCAACCACTGGTCACACTTATTACGTGAACCCCAAACAAGTGGTGTGCAACTACCTACATGGCTCAGACCAAGAGTCAATAACTTCATGGGTTGATGTCACATTTCACTTTGTCCATCCCTAGCTTTTTATAAACTTACTACTAAATAATAAAATTAACGAAATAAAAGGTTTATCAAGACAATGCAATATATGTGTAGTTTATAATAGCAACTAACTTCTGTTAAACAACCATTAGTCATTGTGCCCTTACAGTATGACAGACAATATGTAACATTCAGTATTTTTCATGAATACAAGTTGTATTTCAACAATTAGTAACTACTGATTAGTAATTCCTAAGAAAAGCCCCCGATGGCCTGGTACGGCCGAGAGTGGGGAGAAGCCACTCTCCCTCTCACATGGTCACGTGTATATAGCCTCTGACAGGGAAGTCCTACTCACTGTCTTCTCGTGGCATTTCTGTTGTTTACGAAAGTGAGAGGATGAAAAGCGAATGTCCAGCGCTTTAAAAGGGTTGGTTGATACAAAAAAGTAATTTAAGGGAGTTGGATAAACCTGATTCCAAACCAATGGTGCACATGGACTCCAGTATCCTGAGGGAACAAATGGCGTATGAACCTATTGTTGGTCACCGGCT
The DNA here is from genome assembly GCF_000237925.1 of Schistosoma mansoni. Lineage (NCBI taxonomy): Eukaryota > Metazoa > Platyhelminthes > Trematoda > Strigeidida > Schistosomatidae > Schistosoma > Schistosoma mansoni. The sequence goes on along the minus strand of NC_031498.1, from coordinate 24,972,716 downwards.
ATTATGGGACTGTATCTCCCTACGTTGGGCCACTGCCTTGTGGATCAGACCTTTAGGTTAAAGGCTCTGGGTGTGACCCCCTAAGAAAACAACCTGCCTCAGTCTGGGCACCTGGGCAGTATCACAGCCCTCACACAAATCGAATGAGATTTGTTTGGCACATATATATCTGGTGCCCCTTTGTACAAATATTTATATGTTAAAACAAAACATTTTTTTAAAAAGTTGTCAGTATAAACCATTATGTTACCTCAGGTTTTGGTGAACTATGAAGAAATAAAATAGTTTCATCAAACTGTTCTTTAGTAATACGATTTTCTTGATGTAAAATCTCTAATAATTCAGTTAACGTGAATAAACTAGAATATAAGAAAAATACATTTATATATGTATGTGAATAAGCTTATGACGAATATAAACAAATGCGTACATAGATTGAAATTTGAGCAAATATGTAGCAATCGAATCGGTGTATATAATGATAATGATTCGAGAAGAGAGAAGGAATTCATGAAAAAGAAAAGTATAGGATCATTTTGAAACTCAAGATCTATGAGAAGATAAAGAGCGAATGCGTTCGTGTCATTGAGGACTACTCTAAGCCTTTAATCATTGGTTACGATAGTTGTGAGGAGTTCAAATAGAGTTTGTGCTTATCAACATGGCTCAGAGCAATAGTCAGTGACTTTATAGACTGATGTCACATTTTGGTTTTGCCACTCCACCTCCAGCTAGGCACCGATGGATAGCCCACCAAAACCCGATTTCATCTGGAATGCTATAAACACCCTCAATTTTCTGTACCTAAACGAACATTGGAGCAAAGCATTCTTTCCAGTACCTTTCGCTCCAAACGCCATTGCGTCCCAGATTGAACATCTACTCTGAGATGCAGGTACATCCAGCTGACGAGTCCCAAATAGGACGAAACGCAAGTCCTGGATTCCACTGCTAGCCACTATCCATCTTTGCTTATCAGCTGATTGTTTGAATACATGAGAAAATGAAATGAATGAAATAAATTCATCAATACAGACTTATTACTACGTTTAACAATTAAATTTCTTAAACTAGATAAACGTTGATCAGCCAACTTCATGAAGTAATTGGAACATTTTACTCACAATGACTGCAGTTTCTAATCTACACTGAATACATACTAGCATCATAATCAGACAAGAATCATATCGATTTTATTAATTACAGTTGGAATCATACTCAAGTAACAAAGACCAACTTCACTAAATAGAAAACGGTTACATCAAGAAAAAAACACTATAAAGTACCTGGTAATTCTAATATTCTGATCTTTTAAATAAGCAGGTCCTCCTTGTTCACGATCAATTATGATAATTGCATGTTCAGTGTATATACCAGACTGTCGAAGAAGCTGTAAATTACATCATAAAATGATGAATTATTATATATGTCTGAGTGTAATCGAGAGAAAAAACAGGCTAGCAACCAGATATGAACGGGGTGACGAACATTGATAATTAAATGTCGGTCAAGGTCATAATGCACTGGTTCCTATCATTCTAGAAACTTAAAAGTGGAAGTCAGTAACCTCTTTGAGTGACTGAAACTAATAATTCACTGACTTCATAGATCTGTAACAGATATATATGTGTTCATAACTAAACCACAATCTAATAGAACCTAATTACAACCGACGTGTTGTAGACCCGAACTTTTACATCCAGATTAACATCATGAAAAGATCAAAGATACACCACATTGACATAAGCCGCTCAAGATTTCACTATATATAAAATAATATCATCACTTATGTCAACACAACGAGTCGGTGAGAGCAATCTCGCTCCATGCTTGAGACACCAGACCACTCTAAATTCAGCATGTTAAGTGACTATCTGCGTTTAATCATCATTGCACTCGAGGGATTGCTAACATTCACTGGCAATACCATGTTAATAATGCGGAAGTACAGCGACGTGGGTCTTGGTAGTGACAATAATTAAACTAGTGACACCATCTCGAAACACTGATTTCGGTGGCTCGGATATACACGACAAATGTCCTCCCAGCGAATTCCACATCTTGCATTATTTGACGACGCTGGGATTGGATGGCGCTACATCTTTGATCCGTTTGCCCACTAATGTACAGAAGAGAATTTTTCTCGACCTGGTTTGAGGCCTTAACACGATAGGGCATCTACCTCAACTTTGAGGTTAGTAATGCGCGGGTAGGCTTCGTGACTAAATGGCTTTGAGGGAAGAGAGAAAACTATCCTATTATCTGATTAGTTGGCAAGCGAGAGGACAAATAGACTGGAACACTGCTCGATTTATTCCTGATTCAGACTAACACAAAAAGGCATATGAATAAATAAATAACTAACATTATCGAAACCCACAAAGAATTAGAAAAATATAATTAAGTGCAAACTAGGCAATAGGGTTGCAAGATGAGAAACAAAAGATTACGTTCAAAGTATAATAATTTTGGAACAGAAAAGAGTATGGCAGTGAATAATAGATCAAATGAAAGCTTATAATTTATATAATAAACTAGGAACAAAACCAGATGTTAGTATTTTACGGACTTTGAATTAAGAGAAACAGGGTTCCAAAAATAGCTTCCTTTTTCGTCAATACTTCTTTACCTCTCTCCTCACAGTTGGAAGAAGCGGAGAGGTGGTTAGTATATGATCGGGTGCCGTGCTATGAAAGAAAGCTGTATAGGACTAGCATATGCTGCTCATTTACGACCCCCTTGGTTGGGGTCCTAGAGATAGTCGAACACTATGGCTTGAGACCTTATAAGACATGGCTCAGAAAAGAAGCCTGTGGAGGTCCTGCTGCAATTTTCTTCCTGTTTTTTTTATGATAATTAACTTCATCTCACTATTTCTTAACAATCACATTTTCTCATTGTGTGGCGTATATTTATTTTGATGTCCCTTTTTAAGTTTATATGTTTACATAAATAAACTGTAGTATTTGATTCTCAACTACTGAACTGAAGTTTTGAACTCATTCTGTTTATTTTGGTCAGGATAGACGAGTAGTTTCACACAAAAACATGACTAGAAGACTTGTACGTAAAACTGTACTTGATAAATGGGTAATTTCAAAACTGCTCAATTTCTAAAGATTACCCAACTGATATCGCAACTAATCATTAAAGTCACTAGGATACGGGTATTAACTAAATTATCATTAACAACCCATATTAAAAGTTATATATACTTAGATAATTTAGATCAATGGATTTAAGCATTTGACATGAGTGATAGTTAGCCTTCGAAACACCCACACAAGCAAATGCACCTTGTCCCTTTGAACGCTTCAACATCTAGGTACCTGGTTTCTGACTTCCAATTATTTGTTGCAATTAAATTAACATACACAGATGAAAACAATAACTAATCAATTGAAATCATTTACCTGAGCCACTGAACAAACACTACTACCAGAAGTGATGACATCTTCAATTATTACACAATTTTGTCCATTCTTCCATATACCTTCAATGATTTGTTTAGTTCCATAAGATTTTGCCTCTTTTCGACACATCACCATTGGAATATTTTTATGAACAGAAATACACTTTTTAAGTAAGTGAAAAAAAAAGAAGCGAAATCTGGGAAAGTTTACAACGAAAGAAAAAACACAAAAATCACCTCTAAGTGATTCAGTTGAAGTGATGTCTAGGAAATTTTGAAAACTACAAATCTTTATCACTTTACACAATGATTAAGTTGTATGTTTGTTACTTATGGCGTCGCCTATAGCAAAGATGAGATATCCGTCTATTGGAAGTTTGACCAGCCCTAATGGGTTGGTATCTGAAGAAATCTCAGCACGTATTCAAAAAACTCGTTTAGCTTTTGCCAACTTAAATCACCTATGGCGAAGGCGAGATATCTCTCTATCAATTAAGGGACGAGTATACTGCAAAGCAGTTCGCTCTGTTCTACTTTACGGCTGTGAAACATGACCATTAGGAGTAGAAGATACTCGTAAGTTACTAGTATTTGATCACAGATGTCTTAGAAATATCGGTCGCATCTGCTGGGATCACCGGGTAAGTAATAGTGAGGTTAGACGCAGGGTATTAGGGAATGATAGTAAGTCAGTTGACGAGGTTGTAAATTTTCATCGACTGAGATGGTTGGGCCACGTGTTACGTATGCCTGAACACCGATTACCACGACGCGCAATGCTGACTACTGTAGGGGGTGGTTGGAAGAGAGTTAGGGGCGGCCAAACCAAAACATGGCATCAGTGTTTGAAGTCACTAACTTGCGGTCTGAGCTATGTTGGTAGATGCAGACTACTTGGTTGGGGTCCGCGTGGCTATCGTAACCAATGGTTGGAGACTCTGTATGACATGGCTCAGAATCGATCACAATGGAGTAGGTGTATACACTCTTTATCTTTCCTCAAACTATGAGATTAAAATTGCTTCATATCTGTCTTCCTTCCTGTACTATATCCTTATGTACAATCTTTCTTTTATATATTACCACTATTAAATTGACTACTTCTATGAATTCGGTGTTCATCTTGTTGTGTAAATGAGGTATGGGAACTTGGACCGATGCATATATGTGCCTGGTCCTACGTTGTAGCTGACTGACTGATGTTTATTAAAAGATAGTTTGATTGTATCTTTAGATTCCTCGACAATACGTGTCAATACTTTCAATGGGATCGAGTACAAGAAGTTAATTCCGTTTAATAATAGTGAGTTTCAAAATTAGACATTTTAATTGTATAGTCCCCATTCTGTCGTGGACATCTTTCATATTTTTCGTAATGATATTAAACGGTAGGAAGAGCACACGTTATTCATGTATCGTATTATTAAATAAAACCAATTAACTAATGACTATTTATTGGTTACTTACCCGTGACATGTTCAAATGTTATGGGACTAATATAAATCAGTCAGTCAGCTACAACGTAGAACCAGGCACATATGTGCATCGGTCCAAGTTCCCATACCTCATTTACACAACAAGATGAACACCGAATTCATAGAAGTAGTCAATTTAATAGTGGTAATATATAAAAGAAAGATTGTACATAAGGATATAGTACAGGAAGGAAGACAGATATGAAGCAATTTTAATCTCATAGTTTGAGGGAAGATAAAGAGTGTATACACCTACTCCATTGTGATCGATTCTGAGCCATGTCATACAGAGTCTCCAACCATTGATTACAATAGTCACGCGGACTCTAACCAACTAGTCTACATCTACCAACATGGCTCAGCCCACTACTAATATAAATACTCTAAATAGTGTAACAGACTAGATCAATAGTGTGAAACAAAGAAATCTGATAGAACCAAAAAACCTGTTGACTAGCGGTGTGGATACGATAATGGACAAAGGATCATCAAAGACAATACGTGATTATCAGAAAACAATTACTAAAAATTACTCGATTACTTATCAATAATCAAATATTACAGTATTAATCAACCATGTTATATCCCGTGGAGATTTATGAATGGTAACTTGAGGACTATTTACGGACCAATGTAATATATATATTTCCTATTGTATAATTGCTAAGTAACTTAACTATTCATATTCATGTTCCTTTTATTATGACCTTTATTATGACCTATGAACTATTATTATACAATTTACCATTCTTGAGTTATTCCCAGTCTATTGATTACTGTTCCCCCTATACACAGCCACATTTGGCCAAATCTTGTACAAATGTTATTTTCTATTTTATGGTACGATGTGGTCAGTTTGTTTGGTATATAAACCCAGGATACTGTGAAACTATTCGCTCTAATTTAGACGAGAGTTCTTATATAAACCCAGGATGTTTGAGAATAATGGTTCATATTGCAGAGGCTGTTATTGGTGTTGTGGACTTAACTGGCTGGGCTAGGCAGGAAGCAGGACTGATAAGTAGTCAAGACTGCTCGTGCGGCTTTTGTGTATCATTAATCCGATCGATAAACTCAATGCTCTATGATAGGCGGTCTTATCACGTTCATATACTAAACAGCGTACTCACTCAATCGATATAACAACTGGGTACGCACACGATATAACAATAAAATTATCATGAAAGTGTATAGAACCAATTAATGGACTGTTGACTCATTGATTAAAGTAATTGACTCTTTGAAGTACTGATCTTCAGTCACTCCCTTGGACCCATTCTAACATTTTATCATATGGACAACCGGTTAGTATCACTAAAGTAATCCAAACTTTAAGATATCACAATTCATACACACAATTCATACACACTAGCAAACTATTTGATCAATGTTAGGAATGTTCGTTTTTCTTATCTAGCTTAGGAGTCATATAAATCCTCACTTTTCACAAACAATCAAACTATTATTATGTCATCATTTTCAATCATGTATACGAAAAACTGTGTTATTGTTAATTACGACTGCTGTTTATCTTATTGATCAAGTCAATGATATTTCTTTTCTAGGTTTATTTGTCAGTTAGAATGCCCCAGAGAAAACCGGATAGCTTTCTCGTCCTAGTATTAGACTCGTTCCACCAGTGTACACCTGCAAACTCACCAAGATTCGGAAATAGGAACATTTACAGTTTGCTACTTATTCTTTGTTTTCAGTAGTAAAATGTATTTGTACAATAAACCTGTATGATTGGATTACAAGGGATAAGATATCAATAAACATCGGAAATTGTGTAAAATTATAATGCAGCATAACATAACCGAGAAAGTTTTTTTCTCTTAAAAAAGTATGCAAATTACCGCTGCTATTGGTAAGGCGGCATATGGAACACCACATATAAGATCTATTCCATTATTTGGCAATAAAGCGATAAGTGATTGTGCAATTTCATCCTAAATTTAGATACAAATAAATAAATAAATCTAGTCAGAATACTCTTTTATTTGGTAAGAAAAATAACGAAAAAGACAATTGGTCATATAAAAATAGATGGAATGTGAGTAGCAGTGAAATCCATGATCCACGTTTTGTCCCAATTGAGAATCACCAGCCGGGTGCACCTGATATTCACCCCGGGACTTCAGGCCAGTATCATGAAGATCCACTCAGCTACTGAATCCAGATAGTCACTGATTTGTGTAGCGGGATGTGGATTTTAATTTAGTATGTAATCGCTTGGATCATCATATTGGCTACATTGAAGCAATCTGCACAAGATTTACATGTGCTAACCAGGACTGATCAGATTTCCGTCAAAGTATCAGCAACGTGATAATGCAAACCGCTACATAGTAAGTTTCAAGTCCTGCGTTAGGTGTCATAAATAGGGATAACCGTTCAGTGTCTATAAGTATCAAGTTAGGACAAAGAATCACTTTTGTTTTTAATTGCTTTCCCAGCTGAAACTGGTGACAAAAACTAGCTTTCCACTTGCATTAAATGATAAAATCATGTATTGTCACGAACAAGATTGTTAGTTAATAGACATTTATGTGTGTTTTGACGAAAGCATCTATCCATATATTAACTTTTTATCGTAAAGAAATTTTGTTTTCAGCATACTGATGCATATATAATTGGTCTTGACATTTAGATTGATGATTACTAAAAAGTAATCAATGGCATATTAATCCTTTAATGTTGATTGGATACTACAGATCAAGTTGCACATGTTGCGGCTGGTCTAAGTGACCAAATATTGATGCTGAATGGTTGGAGATAATCAGCAGCAGACCATAAATATAGGTTTCATGTTAACTGGCATTCGACTGATCAACACCAAGGACTAGATAAACGTGACATTAGTTGCTACTTGATGACATATCAGTGTAAATATCTAAGTCGTATAGGTCAATAATAGACAGAATGCACAAGTGATGACATTTAGGGTTATTAAATCAGATGGAGCAAGTTCAATTCCCATGGGCACAATCAGTCCTTTCAAGATTGCAAGTAAGCCTATCTGAAGAGTCCAAACTAGTATGAAACATAGGTTTACAGCTCCTTTATCAATTATCTCCGACTACTTAACATCAAAAGTCATCAAGTTTGCGTTAATCCATCGTTGATAATCAGGATGACAATCATTACACACAGAATATGGGTATATTAGTCGGTGAATGTGACAGATCCTTCCTTTGATGATATTCACGAAAATGTAACAGTAAAAGTGAGATGAAGGTACTTTAGGCTGATGAGTTTCAAATAACCATGAAACGTAGGTTCCAAACTCCTGTGTTAGGGATGTTAAATTGTTGGGAAATAACTTCCTCATTTGATTACTTAATTATTTTCATTTTTTCTAAATTCTAATATCCCTTACATATGCCTATTATTCACTAATTCCTTTAGTACGCTTAACGTTCATCCTACTTTCAAAATCATTATGCACATATTGATACCTTAATAATGTTTGAATGAATCTATCTATTTTGATTGCTAACAAGAAATCTTTCTTGCAAGATAGTTTCCTGAAATAGGTGAGAGTATAAGAGGAAAATAATTCGTAGTATTCAGGTATGAATCACAGCTAGGAATTATTGCCGCTTACATGGAATATAAATCACTCTGTCAGACATTTTCGAAGTCAAATCAATTTTTAATTCTAATTATCAAGAGATGCTTTCAAAGTGTGGTGTGGGTTACTGATATCCACATAAGTAGTATATGGTGATGGTCGGGCATTGAATGTATTTCAGTAGAAGATCGATAAGGAGAGAACGGGAACGAAACACAATTGGTACGAAAATGTATGAACAATTATAATCGGAGATTATGGACGGATATTTGCAGAAGGAACAGTCAAATTGTCCTTGTTCACTAAAAAAGTACCTACATGCAAACAGAGACTGATCAATTCAGTTTTGAATGTTAACCATAGTAACAATATGAACCCTAATAAAATAATACTACGATATTCACTTTGCAAATCAAAAAACCTGATGTAGATGACAGCGAATAAAACAGAACTCACCATAAATTTAGGTGAAGAAATAAGAATTCGTAAATCAATATAGATTGGAGAGATTATACCTGACTTCAATTGATATTTTCCAAATTTCACTACACCCATATCGTAAAACGTTAAAGCTATACGACTTCTTTCCATAATCAAATATTACTACAATTAGATAAAATTGAACAATATTAGCATGAAATACAATCCAACTGTAATATTGTTATTATCCAAATGGATAGATGTCAGAGATAGTATTGTTTGATCATTGAAAAGTAAACAATGCCATGTTTGTTTGTTCCTACAGGATGTCAAACAATGCTTGAATAGCTGAGTAGAAGTAACTCTGATTCTGAATGATCCCCTATCAACTCCAACCACATAACATTTAAAGATATCTGAGTGTAAGGAATACAAATAGCAAACTTGGAAACGTATGAATATTATTCAAGTTTGAATGAATACTACTTATATATATCAAGTGGGAATGTTGAAGAGAAATAATCCTTATTACGTGGAACAACATACAACTTTAGCAAAATAGTATCCTAATTAGTCATTAAAATACTAGTAGTGAGTTTTTTTTATTTTATTTAAGCACTTAAATATTGGAACAAAGGGGCACCAGATATATATGTGCCACACAAATCTCATGTGATTTTTTTGACGGCTGTGGTACTGCTCGGGTGCCCAAACCAAAGCAGCTGGTTTTCTTAGGGGGCCACACCCGGAGCCTTCGAACTGAAGGTCTGATCCACAAGGCAGTGGAGCATCGTGAGGAGATGCAGTCCCATGGTAGACGGTGACCAACGATTGATTCATGCGCCATTTGTTCCTTCAGGATACTGGAGCCCATGTGAACCATTGGTTTGGAGTCAGAGTTTTGCAACTCCCCTAGGTGGACTTTGTGTGTCCACCAACCCGGTTAAAGCACCGGACATTCGCTTTTCGTCCTCTCAATTTCGTAAACAACACCTGTGGCACGAGAAGGCAATGAGTAGGACTTCCCTGGTAGAGGCTATATACGCGTAGCCACGTGAGAGCATTTTGAGAGGGAGAGTAAACTTTCCCCACTCTCGGCCGTGTCAGGGCATTTGGGGGCGCGCAGCCAGAAAGATCGCAAGACAGATAATAGATAAACCCACCAACAGTTTATGTGGTATTGACTAGTATAGCATGGTTCTACGTTGTAGCCGACTGACTGACTGACATTCCTTTATGAAGAAAGCAGATATGTGGTAGAAGAATATTCTTTTCAATAAATTCACATTGGGTCCGATCGTTATAAATCATCAAGATAAGTCTTTATTCGGTTATTTTTGAATAAATATCCAATGACTTAAAACAAATCCAAAGTCTGAAATGACGTTAGACATATTAACATGTGTGGAGGTGTGAAGTAAAAAAATGCTTCTGTCATGATAAAAAATATTAGATGGAGCATACTATTCAGTTAGTCATTAACACTATACATTACATTTCTCAGGTATACAAGCATAATAACCATTTGTACACCAATTTAATCAAATATACATTCCTTGTGCATGGAACGATAGTCTGTTAGTCAGAGCATTCAGTTGTTAACAAATATGTCATGAGTATGAATCCAAACTAGGCAATTCAATTTCAACAGTTGGATAATATCATCGGCCTGCATAGAAACGGTTGTGCTCAGATCCGAGTACACAAACTCTTACTTGATGATGGATGGGTTGTAGTGATAAATTTTACGTACAAGTTACGATAGTATTTACAGTGTAAACAACATTCAAATACTCCACTGGTTTGAGTTAGACTACCATGAAAAATCTGAAAGCACTGGACTCAGATCGGTTCATGATTTCAATGAAATCCAATAATCTCCATAACCTCATACTGAAAAAACTTATATATTTGTTAAGTTTCGAAATGAATTTATCAAACATACTCTGTGAAATGTGACTGGAAAAACAATCATGTCAATCGAACAACTTTGGCTCGCACAGAAATTAACTGCCAAAGGAAGATATACCCAGAAATTTAAACAATTTCTCTTTGCTGTTCTAAACTTTAGACTTATGAGATGAAGGATAGATACCTATTCAAAATCCTATATCCCCCCATAAGAAATAATGAGTGGTGTCCCAAAAAAATCCTGTTTACTGACTCATAATTTGCTATCATTCTTCAGTTACTGACTGGAATGCATACTTTTAAGTCAATTTTGAACCATACTTTAGATGTGGAGTCTAGGAAAACCGCCCGGTTGACCAAACTGAAGTATACGTTGGAATACCCGAACCTGGAACCTAGTAGATGAAAGCCGAGTACTGTCACCTCCCAAACCATAACCACCTTGGCAAATATAAGACCGTAAAAATAAAACCATCCAACAATCGATCATATAAATTTTAACAAACCGCTAAGATTGTCCACGAATATTTAAATGCTCACCAATTGTGTAATATCCAGCATTTTCGATCATTTTTACATTCATTTAGTGGACATGCTTTATGAAAAAGTGTAATTCTTTTCGGACAATTTCATTTCACGAGGATAAAGTTATCCGACACTATTTCTATGAACATTTCGGACATATCTGACACATGCCAAATGAATAGCACAAATATAATAGAAATTACACTCAAATTGACAACAATCAACCATTAAATGAATTGGGAAAAGTATAGCCGAAATTTGCTCGTTACCGTTGACTAACAACCAACATTACTCTTGGATTGACAATAAATAAACTAATCAGAAGGATTAAATGAAAAACTATACGCTACAAAATCATAAGTCATTTTATTCAATAATATTTACAGAACAGTATGTTGTAGTCTTCCCACCCCCCCTCTCTCTCTCTCTGAAAACAAAGGGGAAACGAAATGCAAATAGAATTGAACAACTAACTACATCAGGAGGCAAAACAGAACGGTAACTTGTGATAAAAAAAAGTTTAAAAGAAAGGAAAAAAGAGAAGTATTGATTTATACAGAGTGAAAAACAATTTACAGCACAGTAACTAAAACTTATTTACAAAATGTACAACATTGAATAATGATACCTCAGAAGGGAAAGAAGGTTAAAAAACATTTGAATTTGATGGAGTTTCTAATCCAGATTCAAAATCATATAATTCTTCAATTAATTCAGGTCTTAAAATGAAATTATTAGAATAATTTAATTTATTTGATTCATGTTGATAACTATTATTATTAGATCCTATTACTTGGATACGATTAGAATATTGAAACCAACGAGATAAATTTGTAATTAAACAAAAATAATCAGGTAAACAATCAGTATATAATTGAAAAGATTGATCACCATGTCTCCATAGTAAACCAATTAAAGCACGTGTTAATTGACCAAAAGCAAGTAAACAATACTTTTGTTTTATTAATAATATATGATTATATGTAAATGTAGATTGATAATAAGTTGATGATGATGATAGTAAACTAGTAGGAATAGTTAATAAGGTTTGTAATGGATATGAACTAATGTTGAATAAACCTGTAGGAGAAAGAAAGGAAGAAAGAAAGAAAGAGAGGGGAATTTATACACAGAAATATGAAGAACTACTTTAATGTATACATGATTCCAAGTAAGTAATTATTATTTGAAGGAAAAAAGTTGCTAGTAGATTACGGTAGAGAGAAGACGAACTAGTTCTGGGTTTTCTCTTGTCATAGCTTACGGTAATTTTGAATTACGAACAATCGGATTCTATTTATGTGAACTAGATAGTCCAGACAATTAACATATTTATTTCTTTGTTTATTCAAACAAATAAACATTGGTACAAGGAGACACCAAATATATATGCACTACACAAATCATTCGATTTGTGTAAGGGCTGAAATACTGTCCGGGTGCCCGAACCGAAGCAGGTAGTTTTCTTAGGAGGCTACTCCTCGAGCCTTTGACCTAAAGATCTAAACCACAAGGCAGTGCAGCAACGTAAGGAGATGCAGTCTCATGGTAGCCTATGTGCACCATTGGTTTGGAATCAGGGTTTCCCAACTCCCCTAGGTGGACTCTCCGTGTCCATCAACCCGGTTAAAGCACCGGACATTCACTTTTCGTCCTCTCAATTTCGTAAACAACACCTGTGGCACGAGAAGGCAGTGAGTAGGACTTCCCTGACAGAGGCTACATACGCGTGGCCATGTGAGAGCATTTTGAGAGTGAGAGCGGACTCGCCCCATCCTCGGCCATACCAGTGCATTTGGGGGCAATCAACGCATAACACGTTAACAGTAGTTATCAATGCCATTGAATAGAGAGCAATCAAGAACTTAGCACAAGAGTATGTATCCAAAAATGTTGACATTGTGACAGAACCACTCTTTATTCACGTAACAACAGAAAATACGACATTGTATTATGATTTATTATGTAAACACATAAATATTGGTACAAGAAAGCACCAGATACATATGCACCGCACAAATCCCATTCGATTTGTGTGAGGGCTGTGATACTTCTCAGGTGCCCAAACTGAAGCAGGTGGTTTTCTTAAGGGGCCACACCCGGAGCCTTCGAACTGAAAGTCTGATCCACAAGGCAGTGGAGCATCGTGAGGAGATGCAGTCCCATGGTAGACGGTGACCAACGATTGGTTCATACGCCATTTGTTCCCTCAGGATACTGGAGCCCATGTGAACCATTGGTTTGGAATCAGGGTTTTGCAACTCCCCTAGGTGGACTTTCCGTATCCACCAACCCGGTTAAAGCGCCAGGCATTCGCTTTTCGTCCTCTCAATTTTGTAAACAACACCTGTGGCACGAGAAGGCAGTGAGTAGGACTTCCGTGGCAGAGGCTATATATTCGCGTGGCCATGTAAGAGCATTTGGAGAGGGAGAGTGGACTCTCCCCACTCTCGGCCGTACCAGGGCATTTGGAGGCAGAACCATTTGTGACAAAACCACTCTTTATTCACGTAACAACAGAAAATATGACATTGAGAAACAATAAAAATAATAGAATAAAAGTGAGAACAACAGTCAGGGGGAAAATACGGATTAGGAAATGATTATCGAGTGCTTTCTTACACATCTTCTTAGTAGAATCTTAGTGAAAATTTGCAAGATTTCATGATAAATTATTGAATCAAAATACATTTTCTAAATTTTGAGGTTAAGGATAGTTTTCAGTTAAAGGACTGTATCTGCTGGAAAAGATGTTAGGTGGTTTAAATGTATACAATAGAGAGCTCTGGTATCTAGGTTTTATCTTATTTTACACATACTACCAAGATGTATTAGTCATGTTGGAGATAATCAGTTGGACATCCTGTAACTCGGTTCCATCGAATGAATTAGACTATTGCTTGCATTGTAACTTGATAAAATTTAATCAGAAATAAAGCACTGGACTGCCATAACATTATTCACTGCTCAGTGACCAGTCGACCGTACGTTATTTTCGTAGTTGAACTCCTACGGAGTTGAGATATTCAGCATTAACTGACCAATCTCTAGTAACCAATGTAGAGTTGTTCATGAGGTAGCAGGCAATCACCAGAAAGTCATGGAACGTTTTAGAACTCGGTAGCTGGATGTACCTACATTTAAGAGTTGATGTTCACCTCAGGACTCCAGCCCAGTAATGTTCGTTTCAAACGCCAGTGTTATCCCCTTAGCTACTAATTTCAGATACCTACTTACTTGTGCAACGAGGTATGAATTTTAATTTAATCTGTAAAGATTTGGATCATTCATTTTTCGATATATTGACTGGTATTTTATCAATCTCTGTTGGAATCAATACATCCTGTAAGGCTTGTTGTGATATTGGCTTTAATTACAAGTTATAATTCCAAATCGACCAAAAACTGGTAACTCAAGACAATATCGGTCTAGTCTACGGAAGATGAACAAATGCCAACAGAGACTGATAAAATATACCCCAATTATATCAGTGGCAAAATGCAAACCCTTATATATGGCTCCGTGCCCACTAGACAAGTTATCGATTATCTGTATCTAGTAATTTAATGAGTAATGCATTGGCGTTTAGAGCGAAGATACTAAGTTCGAGTCTCAATGTGGACATCGATGGTATGCAAGTACATCCGACTGAATAGTCCCATACAAGACAAAATGTGCGTGCTGGATTTCGCCAATAGCCACAATTTCAACTTAACTCTTCGACTATCTATATTTGAAATCTTTTAAAGCATGGCATGATTATAAAAAAAAAAACATTTAACAGTGAATAATTAATTAATTAATTACCTGACGCTTACAATAACAATTATCAGGCCAAATTATATCTTCACGTTGAGTAAGCACAGCAATCATCCCAGAAAACTGTAAAGTAAACAAAGAAATCTATATTGTAATGAATCAACAAAAATATAGAGATATAACATACAATCCATAGAATATCAAGCCAACTTTATAAGTGTGATGGTTATGTATTCATTAATTAGGTCAATATACACAGAACGTCATAAATGACTGCCCCCAAATGCCCTGGTACGGCCGAGAGTGGGGAGAGTCCACTCTCCCTCTCCAAATGCTCTTACATGGCCACGCGAATATATAGCCTCTGCCACGGAAGTCCTACTCACTGCCTTCTCGTGCCACAGGTGTTGTTTACAAAATTGAGAGGACGAAAAGCGAATGCCTGGCGCTTTAACCGGGTTGGTGGATACGGAAAGTCCACCTAGGGGAGTTGCAAAACCCTGATTCCAAACCAATGGTTCACATGGGCTCCAGTATCCTGAGGGAACAAATGGCGTATGAACCAATCGTTGGTCACCGTCTACCATGGGACTGCATCTCCTCACGATGCTCCACTGCCTTGTGGATCAGACTTTCAGTTCAAAGGCTCCGGGTGTGGCCCCTTAAGAAAACCACCTGCTTCAGTTTGGGCACCTGGGAAGTATCACAGCCCTCACACAAATCGAATGGGATTTGTGCGGTGCATATGTATCTGGTGCTTTCTTGTACCAATATTTATGTGTTTAAATAAAATAAATCATAAATGACTGACAAATAGTGAAGTTAGGATATTAAATCATCCTTTTGTAAGAACTGTCATCCTCTCTCTTGGTCTGTGAATATGATACATTAATAACTTGAATGAATGCTCGTTCTCACAAGATCCTGTGTTATTTTATGAATGAATGGTCAAACAAATATGATGCATCCAGGTAAGACTCCATTAAGTAAATGTGATATTTTATGTTAATAATTTTAAATTAGTTGATATTTGAATCAACGGATTTCGAAAGTTATCTCAGTCAGTCAGTCAGTCAGTTACAACGTATAACTTCGTACGTACGTACATCAGTTCGAGTTGCCATACCACATTAGTACAGAGATGAAGTTGTCGATTCAAATCCCATATTGGTAGAAGTAGTAAGAGTATAAGTATTATGTGAAAGATAAAGGTTTGAAGATGTTATTCAAGGAGTATAATCCAGTGAAATAAATTTGGAAAGAGAAAAAGGAAAAGGACACAAATAATTCAGAAGATTAGAATTTGGGAGAACACAAAGAGTGGATACACCCTCGCCATTGCAAACGATTTTGAGCCATGTCATTCAAGGTCTCTAACCATCGGTTGCTATCATCTCGCGAATCCCAACCAGGTAGTCTACACCTACCAGCATGGCTCAGTCCACTTGTCAGTGACTTCATGGATTTATGCCATGAAAGTTATCTCGTCAAATAGAACTTCACAAAACGTGAAAAGGAAACTGGATAAGAAGTGCTTATATCGAGAACTGATAGTTAGGCTGTTAGTAGATGAGGGACTAATTTCTCTACTTCATATTTCGATGTATAGTGTTACATGCTCTGAATAACTCGATTGGATAGTTTTTTTTTATTACGTTATACCATTGAGCATAAATTACTTAGTCATTACTCGACTATAATACTATATTAGCTAATATAGCATATAAAGAGCAATTTTGATGGTAATTCATGGTTCTTTGCAATTATACGCTTGATATCATCTGATATTTATGTGATTAAACAAAAGGTAAAGTTTTGAAGATGGTAAACGTATTTGTTATCTTGATACTACAGTTGTTGGAGGTAGGCTGTAGGAGACCCTCGACCTAAGTTTTATGTTAATTGGTACTCTTCACTAAGATGTATCTGCAATCTTGAAGCAATTGACACTTCTTGTGTCATTCGAATTCACATTACCCAATTTCACAGTGGAAGTTCTTACCACTGAACTGTTCAGGTAGCAATTGACTTCCCGTAGGATCGATCAGTCAACGCATTGTTTGGTGAAATCCATTCCTTAATTAATGCATTTCAACCCAGTCAGTTATGTGAATAATTATCATTAGTGCACTAATATAAAGAGTAAAAGTATCCATAAAATAAGAACAAATAAAAATAACCAGAAAAAAACGAAAAACAATGCATAACATTAAATTCACATGGTATTGTTTGTTTGAATCTTCCTATTGATATTTAGGACTGCAACTGGTCAGTCTCTTATTGGCATATGTGCATACTGTGCGTATTGCCTCGATATAGCTCTAATTCACAAGCATTATAAACAAAGATGGATAGTGGCTAGCAGTAGAATCCAGTTTGGCGCGCGTTTCGTCCTATTTGGGACTTGTCAGATGGATGTACCTGCACCTCAGAGTTGATGTTCACTCTGGGACTCGAACCCAGCACCTTTCGCTCCAAACGCCATCGCGTTATCCACTCAGCTACTGAGTCCTGATAGCCACTTTCTTGTGCAATGGGGTGAAGTTTAAATTCACTCGGTATTGTTTGTTTGAATCTTCACATTGATGTTTAGGACTGCAGCTGACGAGTCCCAGATAGGACGAAACGCGCGTCCTGGATTCTACCGCTAGTCACTATCCATCTTTGCTTAGAATACATAACATGGTTTTTCGTATAAACAAAAAGAAAACTAAAAAGACTTACTTCATTCAATAAATTAATTCTTTGTATTTCCGCTGAATGATTAAATTCAATATTGTTATAAATTAATGAATTTGACAAAAGTGTAGAATCATTAAACTGATTCAAAATTTGACAAACCCATGAGCATAATGAAAGTAGACCACATTTTATAGATGTACCAAATAATTTTTCAATATATTGTTGACGGACATCTAGGAGAGAAATAGATTTCATTAAGATGTTTGTAATAAACGTGATATGCTTGAGCTAATTCGATTTTCTCGGTAAACGAACGAAGGACAATGACACAGTGACACTATAAGCTAATCTAATCCGTCGTCCGAGACCCCGCTAACTAGAGAAAGAAGTCCAAGGTGAAGTAGGGGAATATATATTCCGTAAGCAGTCAAGTACAAGCAAGTCATAAGGGAAAAAACTCAAACGTATATATACAGCGATAATTTGTCCTTGGACAGCATTACAAAATAGCACACTCAAAGATATAACGGACCAATAGCATTTAAGATATTTTACAAGTGGGAAATACGACTTGAAAGTGAAAAGAGCGTCTTTGGCGCGAAAACAAAGAAGTTCAAATTCTCAAAATAAAATTACAAAATTAAGCCATTTACCAAGTAAGTTCTGGGGATTTGACATCCTCAACAAAACGTTTAAGGGAACTAGCAATATATTTTCTCCCTACCATAAATTTCGACACATTTCTCCTAACAATTCAGAAGAAAGGACTCAAACATTTTGGTACCATTGGAGTTAATGAATGATACAATGAAATTTTCACTTTTTCTTAAGAACTGGCCTTGGAAGATGTCGACTTTCAGAGGGCTGAGTTCAAATGCCTGAGTGAGTAACTTAAAAATTCGAAATAGCAATTTTTAAAAATTCGTTTTCCAGCTGATTAAGATCAAATTCTTGAGAGATACTATATTTTCAAACAGTTATGACGAGCTGACCTGATCTAATTACGATGTTCTAATTAACAGCATGCCTATCAATAATCAAGTAAACATTTTATGTGGTAGCTATAAACCCATATGTTGTTCAAAGCCTAACGATAGTATCTAATTATCTAAGATGATTTTGGTAAACTAGACTGTAACATGCAAAACTCCTACATACAGTCAATAGATTAGAATCCATCACAATAAACCTAGGTGTATTTATTATTTGTCCAAAACTAGATCCTGGATTTCATTATTGTATCAGACTTTTTATTCTGTCAATCCATTCTTACATCTTGAACAATATCCTCTATTCCTAATCTACATACTTTCAGTGATTCTATAACTCCCACTACCTTGATACTCATCTTAATTTCATCTAATTGAGTTGATGTGTGATGTGAAAACTCTAAAGAAGATGCACATTTATGCAAGGTTCTACATTAAGTGAATGACTGACCTGATTGATTGATTGATTGATTACGCTTATTATAGAGTTGGAATTTGAATTGTCATCCTTTTTTACCGAGATTACAGTTCGATACTTTTTTCCACTGAGAACTTGGTTCAATTATCTCTAACACCTGAATATCACTTGTAAAGTTTTAAGTTCACATTCTATATACCCTTTATCTTTCTGAACTTCAATTTGTACAGGCGGACATCAGCATTTAATTCTGTTGTTTATTCGCTAATAAGACTATCAACTTTCTTTAACGTACTGATCATTATAATATTCACGTAGGAATAAACACATGCATCTTGATCACGTTAATCTCCAATCCAATGGTTCACATTTCTGACTTCAGTCAATTCGTGACTTAGGCTATCTATCAATTGCTGTTAGTTGAACTCCAATCATCACGGATTCGAAGTACAACTCAAGAAACTTACTTCATACAGTAAGGCACTAGTGAATACATGATGATGAGTTAGAAAATATCAATCGAATATGTGACTAAAAATATTTTTATACAGATAGAAAAACACTTTACTAAGGTATCAAGCCATAAATAAAGTATTTACCTTTCGATATTATTGAATTAAATTTTTGATCGTCTAAGTCCCACCACTGGTCATAACAATGTCCACCAGGCCAATGCTTTTGAACAATCATTTGTCTCCATAGACGAAGAAAACTGATCAATGGTTTTAAGGTTACAACAGAACGATTCTTGATAAAATTTGTTATACCAGTATGTAAAGAAGATCCACAGTGATTTTTTGTGGTCGCTGTAATATCAGTTGATTCATCATTTTGACTGAAACAAGCTTCCGATGTTAGAATAATACAATTTAAAAGTTGAGGAAAACATGTGTTCAGTTCAGAACTAAAGGTATATATATGTAAAATAAAAAACGAGAACAATATAGAATGTACTTTATGGTTTTAGATTACAGTGCATACAGAAATACATCTTAAAAACCCAACAAAAAAACTAAGGAGTGATCTTAAATTTCCACATTCCTGCTACTAATCCATAAATCATGGACTTTCTGCAGTTTTCTCGTTGATTATTTTAGGTCGATTCACACTTCTCTCGTGATTGCCGGGGAAGTCCTACTCACCGCCCTCTCGTGGCAGGGAAGTAGTTGACGAATTTGAGAGAAGGGAAAGCGAATGTCAGGAGTCTCAACTGGGTTGGTGGATACGGAGGATCCATCTAGGGGATTTGGAAGAGCCTGGTTCCAAGCCAATGGTTCACATGGGCTTCAGGATCCCGTGGGAACAAATGACGTACCAACTTATTGTTGGTCACCGGCTACCATGGGACTTCATCTTGTGACGTTGCTCCACCGCCTTGTGGATTAGACCTCTAGGTCAAACGTACGGGAAGTGGCTCCCTAAGGAGACCACCTGCTTCGGTTTAAGCGTTCGGGTAGTATTCCAACCCTCACACAAATGGAATAATTTGTGTGGTGCACATGTAGCCGCATTCAAGCTGTCCATTGTATTCCGTGCTTCCCGTCAGAGGTGGAGGTCTTCATAATCCAATCGACCACCAGAAGGAAAAGAAAGGGTGACATTAAGCAGCCTTGTCTGACACCGATCTTCACTTGTAATGCATCTATGAACTGCGCTCCACGCATAACTCTGCATTTCAGTCCCTCATAAGAGTTCCGTATAAGTATGAAGATCTTCTTAAGTACTCCATAGTGTCGAAGAAGATCCCACAAGGTTCTTATATTCTCACTGTCAAATTCTTTCTCATAACCAAGGAATTTGATTCCTCATTCTACTAGCTGATTTTAATGTCAGGTCTCATCAAGAAAGTCTGTGTATGATTACGTAAGACGTTTAATTGTGGTCATTAAGTGCCCTCTACCTAACATTTAGTAAGCATTAAGTCCTATGTCCTATTGTAACATAACACAACACAATAGCATAGTAGTAGTTGAACCAATATTGAAAATGGAAATATGTAATCTCAATCCATATCATTATTATTATTATTATTATTATTATTATTATTATTATTGAATCACCACCAGGTACAGATGCTTGTACTCTATTTGAAGCCACACTTATGGTAGGAGAGCTATTGATACTAACCGGTTGTCCAAACCAAAATAGGTGGGACGGGATTCAAACCTGAGACTTAGTGTTTGAAAGTAGGACGTCTTCACCACAGAGTCACCGCTCATTTAATGAATAAAGAACTAACAAGAAACTATTAGTAAATAATTCATGAAAACCATTATGGATAAATTGGTACTTTACCAAATGCACTTACAAGTTTGTCGCATTCACAGCTGGATCGGAAACCTTGTTTTTCAATGGATTTGTATCAGTTTTAATGAAAACTGCAAATACAGAGGCTAAGTTTAGACATTCGACAATTAAAGGTACAATTATGCAAAATGATGAAATGGAACTTTTTCGTTTAGAAGAAGTATACTGCGATTGTTTAAAAGATGAATGATCAATTGAACACGTAACATTTGTAGCACTATCACCGATTAATTCATTTTGTATCAATGTTGTTGTTGATAACGATGAAATTGGATTTTTTCCTTCTTCCATTTGACTTGAACAAGATTATGAATAAGAGAAGAGAAAATATATAACAAGAATAACAAACAACAAGCGAAGTCAAGATATTACTAGTTGTTAACATTTTTTAGTAATGTAATCCGAACGAAATCTACTTACATTCCAGTGTTGATATTCAAACTGAGACTCGAATAGAAATGCCTATCATTTCAAATACATGAAGATCAATAACGAAGATGTGAACGATTCTTCTCTTAGTTTTAGCTAGCCAAGGTGTACATTTTTATGAGTGCATTTTACAAGCAAGCTCCTGGTAAGGCCGATATATTTAGCTCCATTCACGTAAGTAAAACTATAAATGTTACTTAATTACTTACTTACGCCTGTTACTCCCAATCGAGCATAGGCCAACGACCAGCATTCTCCAACCCATTCTGTCCTGGGCCTTCCTTTCTAGTTCTATCCAATTTTTGTTCATTCTTCTCATGTCTGTCTCTATTTCTCGGCGTAATGTGTTCTTTGGTCTTCCTCTTTTCTTTTGGCCTTCAGGATTCCATGTAAGTGCTTGCCTTGTGACTCAATTGGGTGATTTCCTTAAAGTGTGTCCTATCCACTTCCAGCGCTTCTTCCTGATTTCTTCCACCGCTGGAATCTGGTTTGTTCTCCCCCACAGTAGGTTGTTGTTGATAGTGTCTGGCCAATGGATCCGAAGTATTTTGCCTAGACAACTGTTGATAAACACCTGTATCTTCTGGATGATGGCTTTCGTAGTTTCCACGTCTCCGCCCCATACAGTAGAAACTGACTTGACATTCATCTCTGCTAACCATGCTTGTGAATTAAGGTATATCGAGGCAATACGCACAGTATGCACATATGCCAATTAGAGACTGACCAGTTGCAGTCCTAACAAATCGATGGGAAGATTCAAACAAACAATACTAAGTTGACTTGACATTCGTACTGAAAATTCTGATCTTGATGTTGGTTGACAATTGTTTTGAAAATTATAAACATACATTATCGTTTTTGGTCTCCACATTAATCAACCGATAGAACTCCAAGGTGAAATGTCATAGATTTTATTTAGAAATTTTCAGTTTTATATGGAGAATATTCGCAATATTATTACCTTTGAATTAATGTTCAATGGTAAAATCTACTTCAGAACTAGGTGACCATAATCCCAAATCATTTATCTTTGTGCTCAAATTTTATTCTACGATTTTTTTTTTATTTTTTTTTACTTTGACTCATTAACCTAATCACCAAGTACTTGAAGCTATGGGCAACATTCAAAATGTGAGGGCAAGTGATACTGACCGGCTGCCTAAACTCAAGTACGTAGAGGGGAATTCGAACCTGGAACTTAGTGGAGGAAAGATGAAAATCACAACCACTGAGTCAAGTTCCCATGAATTTTGTTTTTATCGATAAACACAAAACGATAGCATAAACACTGGACTTACAAAAAGACATCTATAAGTTCATTAATGAAACGGGATAAAACACCAGAAATTGTCCGAATAAGATTTTGAAATTCTTTAGCAATACATAGGAGTTCATCATTATCCATAGTAAAATCAGGATTGATTCCATCAAACATTTCAAATGAAATAGGACAGTAAGAATTAATAATTGTAGCTAAGTACTTTAATTGATTAATTCCTTGTATACTTCGACTAATCATAATTTCATGATAAAGTGAAGGGCAGCTATTGGTTTTATCAGCGCTATTATTATTATTATTAATTATTTTATTATCACTGACAATAGGATTAGTCGAGAACCAGTAACCAATATCTGAAGGACATGATTTGTTTCCTTTCATTAAGATAGAATTTTCTACCATTTGTTTTGAAATGGCTACGGAAAAACAAGGAAATTAGATTGAACAATGTAAAAGTCAATTTAGACAACAAGAGAAAAAAAACAAATGCTTATTAATTATTAATATTCAAGACAAGCCGGATTATGTGTATTTTGTCCATCTTAATCTTGAATGAGTAAGAATAACGCACAACTTGAAAGATGTATATGTCAGTTTAAGATGAAATGTTTATTTGTAAGCCAGTATCTAACTACGGATTCATGTACTTTATGCGTAAAAATTAATGATACAATCAACTGGTCATTGGGCAATGATCAATGTAGTTTGTTTAATCCTTTAATGTTGATCTAATTTGATCAATCACGTTGCAATGTGACCCCTAGTCAAAGTAACTCAACATTAAGTGCATTTTTTTTAAAATATTAAGAAGTTGGACGTAGTTAGCGGCAAACCCTAAAACTAAGTTTCGTGCTGGGGTATCCGTAATTTTGAAGGAACTGATGGTCACAGTGGGATTCGAAAACGATTTGCCCAGACCCACAGTCTAGGATGTTATGATTAATCTATTTGGAACGCGGTTGACCACTTGTACAACTGGGATATTTCTAATTGATCGATAACTGAGTAATAATCAACGTTATGCTTGTCTAGTCTTATAGTGGTTAGTGATGAGATAAGGATACCTAGGCTGGAGAAATGTTAAATAAGATTTGAACTTGTGGCCAACTGGTTGGAAGTCGCATGCTTTAAAGGTCAACGATGTATTTATTGTATTCTAGTTTTTTTGGAGGGGGGAATGATTTGAATTTCTTCGAGGCGAGATAATTAGGAATCGTTACAAGCTGCATTAACATAAGAGAGTGGAAGATCAAGCATCCATCTATCGTCAGAGTATTTATGTTTACCCACCGGGTTTCGATGCCAATTTTTTAAGGCGACTCAATACCATGAGAAGAGAATAAGTTGACACCAAAATTAGTTATTTAAGTAGAGACACACAAATAAACTATTCAGTCCAATGTACACCATTCCACTGAAATCATCCTATTGAATCATAAATCTTGTCTACTATATTCCAATTATTAGAATAAACCAGACGGATAAGGCACAAAGTATATTAGTTACATAATCCCACAAATGCCCTGGTACGGCCGAGAGTGGGAGAGTACGCTCTCCCTCTTGAAATGCTCTCACATGGCCACGCGTATATAGCCTCTGCCAGGGAAGTCCCACCTGCTTCGGTTTGGGCACCCGGGTAGTATCACAGCCCTCACACAAATCAAATAAGATTTGTGTGGCGCATATATATCTGGTGCCCCTTTGTACCAATATTTATGTGTTCAAATAAATAATAAATAAAATTTACCAAGTATAAAGAATGAATAACTGCATAAGTTTCTCTAGAATAGATGGCTGGAATACCGAATCAATACACGCAAAATAAACTACCACATGTTATAACTGCATTTAACTAGTTTTGGCCTTTATGCAAAATGAGATTAATTTAACGAAATATGTGGTAAATAAGTTATATTCTACTAAATATCTATATATGGTTCCGCTCAAAACGTTATATGCTTTCGACCTTCTTATGAGGCTTATTTTACTTACTGCTCTCTTGTGGTTAGGATATTTTTACCAAAGTGAGAAAGCGAAAGAGATAGATCGTAAGCTTGATTTTGTTATTGGAAATACAAAAACGTTTGGCACAATAAGGCACAGAAAATATGCTAATTCTGAATTAATGACCCATATGAAGTACAGGATCCTAAAGAAAATCACTTATGGACATATCTGTGGCGAATGATCCCCCATGATGATGCATATTTTGACGTCAACAAATCGCCGGATAGATTAAATTTTTGGGTCGGAGGTTCTAAGTATGGTCCCCTCCAATAGGAAGGTAATCTGCTTCGTTTTGGCAAGGTGTACAGTATAACAGACCTTAGAAACAATGACAACTGTATAATGTGTTTCCCGGAGCATCATTGTACAAAACATTTAAGAGTAATCAGTGAATAATAGCATAGATTGTTATTTATTTGAGCACATAAACATTGCTACAAAGGGGCACCAAAATATATGTGCGTCACACAAACCATTGAATTTTTATATAGACTGAGATACTGCCGGGACACCCAAACCTAAGCAGATGGTTTTCTTAGAGAGCCACTCCTCGAACCTTTGACTTCGAGGCAGTAAAGCAACGATAGGGAGCACAGTCCCGTGGTTGCCTTTTCTCCCTCGGGATCCTAGAGCCCATATGTACCACTGGTTCGGAATCAGGGTTTTCCAACCCTCTAGGTGGATCCTCCGTACCCAACAACCCGATTAAAGGGCCAAATATTAGATTTTCATCCTCTCAGTTTTGTAAACAACACCCCCACCACGAAAGGGAAGTGAGTAGGACTTCCCTAGCAGTGACTAGATACCCATGACCATATGAGAGTATTTCAAAAGACAGAGCGAACTCTGCCCACCCTCGACCGTACCACAGCATCTGGGGGTATTAAATTAGCATAAAACATAATAAAACCAACTACTATATACAAGTCAAAAACTTACATTTCATTTGGGAAGGATATATAAGAGATGTGACAATTTGTGATGCGGGTGCGCCAGCGAAAGGATCTTCACCTAAATAAGATATTTCATGTGAGGTAGCATCATCAGAAACATCCATAGATAATGGTTGTTCATTCTCTTTTTCTGCTGTCTCTATGTCTTCAGTCTCGACTTTTTGAAAGTCTGAATAATGACATGATTTGATTGGTTGCTTTACATATCGATTATAAGGATCCAAAAGTACACGAATACATGCCTGCATATTATTGGCAATAAAAGTGATTATAAGAATGCTTTCTCATTAGTTAGATGTTACTCAGATAATAAAAAACGACAATTACTATTGGCTATAATTTCAGTTGTTAAGAAAATATTTACAATTTATAATTACCGATATGAGCAGTCTTTTGCTATTGTGAGCCATTAGTCTCAATGACAGAATGTGAACTCTATCACTGTTTTCTTAGTAATATGTAGTTATATATATAGTGATATGATAAGATATAGCTTTTGGGTTTGTACTAAAGTAGTATTGATATTAGTTTCTCTGTAGATTCAATATGCTAGGTGGGGTCAGATGAATACATTTAATAGTAGTATGTTATAAATATACATTTATATTGGTATTACCAAGCAAATGAGGTGTAAGCACAAACAAATAAGCATGAGATGTTGACGTTAATTGATTTGAATGGAAATATTGATGACAGAATCATACATCAACCGATAATATTAAGTGATAACCTTATGAAAATGAAACAGTAATCCAGTGGATAACGTTATGGCGTTGAAAACAACTGGTGTTAAAGTTAAGTATTATTGCAGAAATGGACATCCAATATTGCATTTATCCAGCATAATCTAGTTATATTAACTCCGTCTGTGGCCACTCCGGGGGCTACTGCTGGTCCCAAGCCCAGATAAAGGAGAAGGGGTTGGGCGTGGGGTTAGTGACCCAATCCCATGGAGAACAAACTCGCTAAAAAGACGCTAACCAGAAAAAATTATTCAAACCACTTAAACTCTGTCCTGGGTGTCAGAAGGTCTTCATTTAGAAGAGTTATAACGCCTCATGGTGAAAGCCGAGTTCCTTCGGAAGTCACGAGGCCGGTGCCCCTTCTGAAAACCAGAGCACCCATTTATCTAGGTACATGGAATGCTCGTACAATGTGGGAGACCAGGAGAGTCAACCAAATTGCTGCGGAAATGAGGAGATACAACCTGAAGGTGCTTGGAATCAGTGAAACACATTGGACGCAGGTTGGAAAACAACGACTATCTTCAGGAGAACTTCTGTTATACTCCGGTCATGAAGAAGAAAATGCCCCACATACACAAGGAGTGGCATTGAAGCTTTCCAAACAAGCACAAAATGCACTTATAGGATGGGAATCTCATGGACCAAGGATCATCAAAGCCTCCTTCAAAACAAAGAGAGAGGGCATTACAATGAACGTCATCCAATGCTATACGCTTATCAACGACTACAATGAAGACGTTAAAGATCAATTCTACGATAGGCTGCATTCAATCGTCGAGAAGTGCCCAACAAAGGACCTGACCATTCTGATGGGAGATTTAAACACCAACGTTGGAATGGACAACACTGGATATGAAGACATCATGGGACGACATGGACTGGGAGAAAGGAAGAAAAATAGTGAGATTTGCAAACCTATGTGCCTTCGATTAACTGGTTATAGGCGGCAAAACATTCCCACACAAACGCATTCACAAAACCAAATGGACTTCACTGGACCACACTACGCAAAACCAAATCGACCATATCTGCATCAACAAAAAGTTCAGAAGGATGATGGAGGATGTAAGAACCAGGAGAGGAGTTGATATAGCATCAGATCATCACTTGCTGGTCGCCGACATGAAATTAAAACTTAAGAAGCACTGGACAACGGGGCGGACAACGTCACAAAAGTTGAATACGGCCTTTCTTCGAGATGCTGACAAACTCGACAAATTCAAGATAGCCCTCAACAAAAAGTTCCAGGCCTTTCATGATCTACTCACTGGGGAGGGAACTACTATGGAAAGCAACCGGAAAGGGATAAAAGAGGCAATCACTTCAACATGTTATGAGGTTCTGGGCCACAAGAAGCACCATCACAAGGAATGGATCACTGTTGGTACACTGGATAAGATTCAAGAAAGGAGGAACAAGAAGGCAGCAATCAATATCAGCCGAACAAGAGCGGAAAAAGCCAAGACACAAGCAGAATACACAGAAGCAAACAAGCAAGTGAAGATGAGCATCAGAACCGACAAACGTAAATATATGGAAGATTTAGCAATGACGGTGGAAAAAGCTGCAAGAGAAGGAAACATGAGACAACTGTATGACACAACAAAGAAACTTGCTGGAAATTACCGTAAGCCAGAAAGACCAGTGAAAAGCAAGGAAGGTAAAGTAATCACCGACATTGAAGAACAACGAAACAGATGGGTAGAACATTTCAAAAACTCATAAATCGACCAGCTCCACTGAACCCACTCAACATCGAAGCAGCATTCACGGACCTCCCAATCAATGTTGGCCCACCATCAATTGAAGAGATCAGCATGGCCATCAGACAAATCAAGAGCGGCAAAGAAGTGGGACCAGACAACATCCCGGCAGAGGCACTGAAAGCAGATGTAACAGCAACTGCAAAGATACTCCACATTCTCTTCAGTAAGATTTGGGATGAAGAACAAGTACCAACAGACTGGAAAGAAGGACTTCTGATCAAAATACCAAAGAAATGCGATCTCAGGAAGTGCGATAACTACAGGGGCATCATTCTTCTATCAATACGAGGAAAAGTCTTGAACAAGGTATTGTTAAACAGAATGAAGGATTCCGTAGACGCCCAACTTTGAGATCAACAGGCTGGATTTCGTAAGGATCAATCGTGTACAGACCAAATCGCAACTCTACGGTCCATTGTGGAACAATCAATTGAATGGAATTCACTATTCTACATCAACTTCATAGACTACGAGAAAGCATTTGATAGCGTGGACAGGACAACACTATGGAGGCTTCATCGACAAGATGGCGTGCCTGAGAAGATAGTCAATATCATACGGAATTCCTATGATGGGTTAAACTGCAAAATCGTGCATGGAGGACAGCTCACTGACTCGTTCGAGGTAAAGATCGATGTCAGGCAAGGTTGCTTACTCTCACCCTTTCTCTTTCTCCTGCTAATCGAATGGATCATGAAGACCTCAATATCTGAAGGAGGGAAGCACGGGATACAATGGACAGCTAGGATGCAGCTGGACGATCTCGACTTCGTAGATGATCTGGCTCTTCTATCACAAACGCAACAACAAATGCAGAAGACGACCAGTGTAGCAGCAGCCTCAGCTGCAGTAGTTCACAACATACACAAAGAGAAAAGCAAGATTCTTAGATACAATACAGCATGCACCAATCAAATTACACTTGACGGAGCAGCTTTGGAGGATGTGAAAACCTTTACATATCTGGGCAGCATCATTGATGAACATAGTAGATCTGATGGAGATGTGAAGACGTGGATCGGCAAAGCAAGGGCAGCATATTTACAACTGAAGAACATCTGGAACTCAAAACAACTGCCAACCAACACCAAGATCAGAATTTTCAATAAAAATGTCAAGACAGTTTTACTATGTGGGGCAAAAACTTGGAGAACTAAGAAAATCATCATCCAGAAGATATAAGTGTTCATTAACAGTTTTCTACGCAAAATATTTCGGATCCGCTGGCCAGACACTATCAGCAACAACCTACTGTGGGATAGAACAAACCAGATTGCATCCGACGGAGGAAGAAATCAGGGAGAAACGCTGGAAATGGATAGGATACACATTGAGGAAATCACCCAACTGCGTCACAAGACAAGCCCTTATATGGAATCCTGAAGGCCAAAAGAAAAGAGGAAGACCAAAGAACATATGAGAAGAATGAACAAGAATTGGACAGAACTAGAAAGGAAGGCCGAGGACAGGGTGGGTTGGAGAATGCTGGTCGGCAGCCTATGCTCTTTTGGGGGTAACAGGCGTAAGTAATCTAGTTATATTACTCATAAGTAACCATTGGTTTATTGCATAATTTTCCTTTTTCAAATGTCATCCATCGAAATGACATTTGCTACACAAATCATCAACGTGAATGGATAGTTGAATAGAAAAATGTTAGTGTCAACATACTTTTAACTGCTCTTCTATTCTTCGTATTAAGTAGGGTACGGATTCAGAAAATCGTTTAACCACTAAATTTAGTTGTGATACATAGTTGTCAGATGATGACTGGATTCCACTAAGAATATCTGACTGTCGAGGAAGTAATTTACTTAACCCAGTGAGATAATAATCTGATAGCAACCAAGTGGAATCTTCTGACCTTGCAAAAGATGATGTGACCAATGTTGTTTGAGGATTATTATCGATGCTACTCCTGAAAAAAAACAAATACATGTATATTAGTCTGTATTCCTATTTATGAATAGTTTTAGGGAATAACAGAGCTAACCATTCAGGTATTTATACAGCTCAGCTTTTTTAGTTGTATGTAGCTATATGTAAATTATCCATGAAGGATGGACACCAGTAAGAAACTGTTCGACAATTTCGTGGTCAATGATTCCTAAGTCAATATATGAACTAAGTGTGACCTTGTCCACTTTTTAATTCAAGATTGACTCTATTGCCTGATAATCATCCACGATTCAATATGAAAACATAATAATTTGTAACACTGACTAAACAGTTATTGAACAAAAACCCTATTAATATCACAGCTATTTTAGGAGCGGTGACTTAGTGATTAAAATGCTTGGCTTTCAAAAATACATCGCTGATTGGAATCCCACTTCATCCACTTCAAATAAAAAGCCGTGTATTATCACTAGCTCACACACACACATACTAACAGTAGGGTTTTAAGGCTAGTTCTTAAAGATGTACTTAGTAAATGATTAACAACTGTGTATTGGGAAATAAATTAGTTGGCTGTAAATTTGCAAAAGTAGTATACATGATATTTTGTACTCGAGCCTTGTAAAGTTATAAGTCATGGTTATTGGTTTCTCAAAGAAATAATGAATAGTTCAAGGTGTTTATGACAACTAAATCCAGCACTAATAATAATAATAATAATAATAATAATAATAATAATCTGACCTGCTCTTGTCATTCCGAGGAATTGAAATAGACAAATCTAATAATTCTGATAACATCTCAGGATTTCCTTTAGTAAATTCATTGAAAGGCTCAGTGGTTGAGAAAGCACAGGATGGAATTCGATAAGACAAGGGATGACTACGAGAAGTAGTATGTAGTAGGTCTGTAGTTTCAACGGATGCATCAGCTAAAGATACAGGAATTTGGCGCATAGAGTGTTCTGGAGACGTATCAGGTGATACGACACATCGTTGTCGTTTCCTCGATGCATTTGACGGCGTAATTTCATCACTATCTATCAATAATACATTTTTATCAATGGCTTGTGGTGTTGTATTTGACTTTAGTTTATCATTTAAATTGTTCGTGACATCAACATCCCACATTCGACCAGCGGGTGGGACTTTATACCGTTTACTAGGAATAGGAGTAACTGGTGCAGGAAGGTGAAAATCCGTGCTTGGAACACGAGGGACAGGTGTTCGTAATTTGTGGTTAGAAACAGGATCAGGATTTGGGGAAGTTAAAGAGACAAGAATTTGTGAAGCAGGAGAATATTCAACAGAACGTTCTGAAATATAAATAAGAGATAGCAAAGATGAACAGTTACAAAATGTATTTATTTATTTATATACTTATTTAAACACATAAACATTGGTACAATGAGGCACCAAATAGATATGCTCCACATAAATCATTCGATTTGTGTGAGGGCTGGAATACTGTCCGGGTGCCCAAACCGAAGCAGGTGGTTTTCTTCAGGAGTCACACCCAGAGCCTTTGACCTAAAGGTCTAATCCGTAGGGCAGTGGAGCAACGTGAGGAGATGCAGTCCCATGGTAGCCAGTGACCAACAATAAGTTCATATGCCATTTGTTTCCTTAGGATCCTCGAGTCCATATGCATCATTGGTTTGGAATCAGGGTTTTCCAACTCCCCTAGATGGATCCTCCGTGTCCACCAACCCGGTTAAAGCACCGGATATTCGCTTTTTGTCTTCTCACTTTCGTAAACAACACCCTCGTCGTGAGAAGTCAGTGAGTAGGACTTCCCCGGCAGTGGTTTTATGCACGTGGTCATTTGAGAGCATTTGGAGAGTGAGTGCTGACTCTCCTCACTCTCGGCCGTACCAGGACATTTGGGGGCTAATAGCATTGATGATTGGTTATATAGTAGGTTTCTGTTACTTTGGTTTCATATATTATCTATAACCATGATTCAAATGTTTAGACCTCAAATACCGTTGAAAATACTACTTTTCACTTCATTCTTTTTGAAGTTGTTGACTTCGTTTTATTTTATTTTATTTGAACACATAAATAATGGTACAAAGGGGCACCGAATACATATGCGCTGCACAAATCTCATTTGATTTGTGTGAGGGCTGTGATACTGCCCAGGTGCCCAAACTGAAGCAGGTGGTTTTCTTAGGGGGCCACACCCCGAGCCTTTGACCTAAAGGTCTGATCCACAAGGTATTGGAGCATCGTGTGGAGATGCATAGCGTTGTCATGATATTCTTTTGTTCAGTATCTTTAAATGTTATTGAATGATAAGTTCAATTAAAGCTACATTAACTAATGTTTAAAGTTTTCAGAATAATTCAATTTGAGAGAGAAGGGTGATGCTTTAAATAAGAAGTTGATCGTCAAATTAAAGTATAAGACTGACATTGTTTATGGTAAAAATCAATTCTGTCAGTAAGTATCAGTTTCTTGAATCATCACATCAAAGTATTGTCACAAGGAGACAGATATACTCACTTCTTATCTCCCCTTAGCCTTTGAGTTTTAAAATTACCTTACACCTCTTCTCCTGAGGGTTTGATTCTTCTTTCTAAATCGTCTATCAACAATCATTTTTACGACAACTGATACTGTTACTACTTTTAGTAATCTGACATATATCTCAAAAAATTCATCTCGCCGCAGTGAAGTGGTGTACCAACTTGAACTGATGCATAAATGTACCAGGTTCTACATTGCTTATGACTGCCTGAACAATAATACCCTACTGGCCTGAAAAAATAAGATAAAGTACCAAGAAGACAGTTAATTATTTATTAGTCGCAATTAAATCTTTAATACTCACCGTTTACCACTTGTTTATTAAATGCAACTTCCTCTTTCATACGAGCTAGTTCACTACATACTAATCGGTAGTCAGCTTCACGAAAGGCTATTTGAGCATTTAATTCACTTAGTTTACGTTGGAAATCATTTCGTTCAGATTTAAGATGTGATTCTAATTTACTGATAGTATCAGAATCGGTTGCTTTTGTTCGACTGGCAGATTCTTTAATAGTAGCAAGTTCACCTAGTTTCATATAAAGCTCTTCGCGTAGAACAGATACCTAAAAAAATTCGATATGAAGAAGAAATGATCAGAAATAAATAAAGGATATATACAAGTAATACTCACGTACACACTGATAACAAATAATACAGTATTTACGTAATCTTTAAAGTTGTTTGTTTTTATTGTAGGATACAGTAGCCTAACTAAACATAACGGTTAAACCCAGGTGTATAATTAGAAACACAAGAAGAATAGGTGTTAGTGTAAATTAGGACTAACAGTTCGCCAAACTTGATGTTTGTTAGTGTTTACACAACTGTTTAGAACATATTGTTCAATAGTTTAAATACTAATATATTGACTGTGGACAATCGATTAGGGCATCCGCATATGCTTCATAAACTAGATCCACACTAGAGAAAGACTGAATAGTCTTATTTTTTATGTTAAAATACCTGCAATTATAACTAACACTAAGGTGAAATAAAGGAAGATGAGTTTTAACCGCTAGGAATATGTTTACTTTACACGCGTCATGCAAATAATTACTTTTACATACAAAGCGTTTTATGACAATCAATTCCATTATTCAATAAATGATAATTACCATGAGAAAAATTTAATACCTCCTAGTTTGACAGGAAGTAAATTCGACAGCAACTTTATCATCAGTCACCATAAACTCTCTAACATCGAATGATACGACATGTCGGATTTCTGTAAAACACTAAGGCACTTTCGGCAGAAGAACAATCAGAAGTTATATAAGACATCTAAGTACCACAATTAGATCATTCTTTTGTAAGTGGTAGTGTTTGGTCAAAACATGAAACTTACTTCTTTCTTTAGCCGTTCAAGTTCATGTCGTCCAACAGTTGAAGTTTGGTCATTAGGTGAGAAGTCAGATGTCTGCGTGCACCCTCCCAACTTCGTATCTAACGAAGTTGACCGAGACAAGCAATTAGATAGCTCTAAAGTTTGGAATTATGAGGAACAGATGGAATGAACTTACTGTTTGAATGTAGATTGTGTTTATTTAAATTTTCGCCACTGTATGCTGACACTAAATGTACATAAACTACTTAATAATACCTTACCATGATTATATTGATGTTGTGTGCAAATGAGATCGAATTGATCCAAAATCTCTTGAGTAAGTTCATCGTCATCCATATGTAAGAGTTTTCTAGATTTTGATAAATGTAAACCGACTAGTGGAGGATAATGTCTGTCATAGTAGTGAAAAACTACTAAAAGTAGAAAAAACCACAAGAACAACAGCAACAAAAAAGGATGATGCACGTACTAGTTAGAAAATATAATTTGAAATTAATACTTTTTATGTCTCTTAAATTTCCATAATAAAACTTAGAACAAAACTTAGTCATTAAAAGATACAAGCCGATAAAGGTTCACAAGCTACAAATCTCCTTACTTTAGTAAACACTCACTAGCTGGGTGACTGTCAAAGTTAGGCATCAGGGTTGATGAAAACCTTAGTCTTCGGACTGAGAATTTTCTAACTAGATAAAACTAAGGTATCCACATCTTTTGATAAGGGGATTTTAAAAGTAAGAGCTAGTAGACTGCCAAAATTAGTTGTGAAGTGAGTCAGCCAGTCAGCTACAACGTAAGACCACGTACACATATGCGTCGGTCCAAGTTCCCATATCTCATTAGAACAACAAGATGATCACCAAATTCGTACCAGTGGTTACTTCAACGGTAGTAATATATAAAAAAAAGGATTGTGTATAAGAATACAGCACAGCGCGAAAAAATCAGTTGGTAGAAAGAAGGATATAAAGCAATTTTAATCTCATAGTTTAAGGGAAGACAAAGAGTGTACACATCGACGCCATTGGGATTGATCCTGAGCCATGTCACCTAGAGTCTCCAACCATTGGTTACGATAGTCGCGCGGACCCCAACCAATTAGTCTGCATCTAACAACATGGCTCAGACCAGAAGTTAGTGACTTTAAGCACTGATGCCATGTTTTGGTTTGGCCGCCCCTAATTCTCTTCCAACCATCCTCAACACTAGTCAGCATTGCGCGTCGTGATAATCG
The DNA here is from genome assembly GCF_000237925.1 of Schistosoma mansoni. Lineage (NCBI taxonomy): Eukaryota > Metazoa > Platyhelminthes > Trematoda > Strigeidida > Schistosomatidae > Schistosoma > Schistosoma mansoni. Next base: position 24,937,049 of record NC_031498.1, on the reverse strand, counting down.
GTGTCCAGGCATACGTACACGTGGCCCAACCTTCTCAGTCGATGAAGATCTACAACCTCGTCAACTGACTTACTATCATTCCCTAATACCCTGCGTCTAACCTCACTATTACTTACCCGGTGATCGCAGCAGATACGAGCAATATTTCTAAGACATCTGTGATCAAATACTAGTAACTTACGAGTATCTTCTACTCTTAATTGGCACGTTTTGCAGCCGTAAAGTAGAACAGAGCGAACTGCTGTGTAGTATACTCGTCTCTTAATTGATAGAGAGATATCTCGCCTTCGCCATGGGTGATTTAAGTTGGCAAAAGCTAAACGAGTTTTTTGAATACGTGCTGAGATTTCTTCAGATACCAACCCATTAGGGCTGGTCAAACTTCCAAGATAAATGTTGTCGACGCGTTCAACGATTTCAATCCCTATCTTTAGTTCAGATGTTGACGCAGGTCAGTCCTGAGGCTAAAAACTTACATTTAGAGGGGGAGAAGCGCATCCCAAACATCCTGGCTTGTTGCTCAGTGTTACCAAAAGAGTGCATTTTATCAGCATCTTCACCAAACAGGACTATGTCATCTGCATATCCATAAGTGGACCTCCTGGTAGGAGATCAATTCCTGAAAATTCAGTCAACGAGAGTGTTATTTCCAGGTCTATAATGGAGTTAAACAAAAATGGGGATAGTGGACAGCCTTGTCGGACACCACTTGAGGTTGTAAAATCAGATGACAGTTAGCCATAAGCTCTCGCTCGACTGGTAGTGTTTGAGTAAAAAGCCTTCATAAGGTTTATGTACTTCCGAGGTACACCTTTCAATGACACTGCCACACAACCTCAGTCTACAGAGTCAAATGCTGCTTTTAAGTCAAGAAAAACTATCATTGTTGGACGCCGATAAGCATGCCTGTGTTTTAAGATGTAACGAATAGTGAATATGTGGTCGATGCAGCCACGACCAGACCTGAAGCCAGCCTAATTTTTTTCGTGTTTGGAGTTCACGAGTCTTTGTTAGGCGCCCGATAGCTATTGGGGCTAGTATTTTGGATGCTATATTAGTAAAACTAATCCCTCTATGGTTCTCACAGGATGATTTTGACCCATTTTTATATATTGGGACAATCAGTGATTGCGACCAGTTAGGTGGGATTGCATTCAGTTCCCAGATTTTGGCTAAAATATTGGTCAGCCTAGTCGCCAAAACTAGACCACCATCCTTAAAGACCTCTGGAGTTAGTCTATCTGGACCAGCTGCTCTTTTTAGTTTCAGATTAGCTATGAAGGAATACTGATACCAGTCCAGAGAAATACACAGAATGAACACCCAGGAAATATAAACAATAAACGGCTAGTAGAATCTCGTCAGAAAGTTGCACAGAAAACTTATAAGATGAAAAATTACCATTAAGAACCTGACTGTTTACGTTTCCAACAGCTACCAATTCCATGAACTAAGTTTTATTACGTAGTGGTAATTCTATAGGCAAAAAATTAAGCATCAATAAAAAAGAAGATTTGAGACTGTCCCTCAACATTATGCACCTTTTCAGAAACTAAGATTATCCATAGTTAGACGAAATACTTGTGGCGCTACCGAGCTGAGTATTCCTAAGAGCAATTCTGGGGTCAACAGAACATATGACTTTGAGAACCCTAAAAGATAATATTTCCAGTAGTAATTGCCATTTGATTTGTGTGTGGGTTGTGATACTGCCCGGGTCCCCAGACCGAAGCAGGTGGTTTTCTTGGGGGGCCATACCAGGAGTCTTCGATCTAAAGATCGGATCCATAAGACAGTGGATTACATCTTAGTAGGAAGTGATAACTTTAAGTTTGAGTGGTAGGACCTGAACCTTTTAACTAAAAGACTCAATTCTTTATTACTCTGTCAAAAGACAATATGATACTTTTGAAATAATCAAGTCAAAATTCATGACGCAGTGAGTAGAATGATGAATTTAAAATATTTTTAGCGATTGTTACTCATCTAACAATTAATTTGAGCAAATTACTGTCACGGTATCAAATAGGTGTGACCGATGAGAACCGGTTTATTGTGAAGTTGCGTAGAAATGACATTGCTGAGTGGAAAAAAAGTGACGCCACAAGGCGTACGCTTTATTCTCATCCAAATGGTACAAATACTGTACATGCATCATCCTAGTTATCTTTCTACTCATATTGTACTCGATTTTGAACACTCTAGTAGTCTCAAACAGAAAGTCAGCTAATAGGCCCCAGTCTCCAAATTTTGGGGAATTTCAGGTTAATTTTGAGGTTTTCACCAGTCTGAGGAAATATTGAGGAAAACCCAAATTTTCCCCCGGTTTATTAGTGTGGCTTCTCTGTAATTTCCCCATAACTAACAAAATTTTCCCCGAAATCGGGAGATTGAGCATTAGGAAACAACTAGTTCCTAATCCCCAAGTTACTTAATTAACTTACCTACACGTTTTGGTGTAAACCAAGGTTCTTCTCTGTTGGACTTGGTAATTACTCATGAGACTGAGGATATTGCCAACCTAAATATTCTTCCCCCGTTAGTAAATAGCGATCACGCTGTTTTATCATTCACGTTTAGAGCTAGCGATATGATATACGATCAGATTAAGCCTCGCCCAAACATATGGAGAGCTAACATACCAGAAATTCAGGATTGTGCTACTAAGATAGATTGGTCAGTAGATACTAGCTCATCAGTTGATGAGGCGTGGTCTGTATTTAAAGGCAAGTTTAGTGCAGT